>NC_090266.1:108662809-108962809 GCF_040414725.1 Anabrus simplex | reverse complement strand
AGCTCGCAGTTGCGATCAGCAGTATTCTGTAAGAAGGAAGTCAGCTCCCGGACGAAACTATCTTCACATCGGTCTGTTTTCAGACCAACTTTGTTTTACGGTAGCGAAAGCTGGGTGGACTCAGAATATCTTTCATAAGTTAGAAGTAACAGATATGAAAGTAGCGATAATGATCGCTGGTACAAACAGGTGGGAACAAGGGCAGGAGAATACTCGGAATGAGGAGATAAAGGCTAAGTTAGGAATGAACTCAACTGATGAAGCTGTACGCATAAACCGGCTTCGGGTGGTGGGGTCTTGTAAGGCGAATGGGGGAGGATAGGTTACCGAGGAGAATAATGGACTCTTATGGAGGGTAAGAGAAGTAGAGGGAGACGAAGACGACGATGGTTAGAATGTTTCTAACGATTTAAAGATGAGGTATAGAACTAAATGAGGTCACAGCACTAGTTGCAAATAGAGGATTGTGGCGACGTTGAGTAAATTCACATAGGCTTGCAGACTAAACGCTGAAAGGCATAACGGTCTATAATGATAATGTAAGTATTATAGGTCATTATTTGGTCATTTTATGGAATTTAATAGACTAATTTATACTTTTTGAGTCATTTTCTTACATGTTTGAGGATTTTGAAGCATTTACGCGTGTCGTATTGGATATTATCGCAAGTTTAAGTATTTTTTTGTTTTGTTCTTCAGTTGTTCCCGACGTACTGGGCCACATAACAGAAAAGACATTCTTGAAAGAAAAACTGAATTTCCAGTATTAAATAATGGGCTAAAATGTTAACCAGTATTTATGTGCATCTTCATCAAAGTACGAAATTAGATTAGGTGTCCACCACATTATTGTTAGTATAGAAAGACGTAGTATGTTTGCATTTCTTTGTGTGTTAAAGTTATGTAAACAACATAAATATAGGCTATACCAACTCGATTAGTATATTGATTGTAACATTTAATTTAAAATGTGTATGTCATTTTTAGAAGTTTTCCGATCATTTTACTGGAAATGTTCCGTCATTCTATAGATCGTTTTTTAAACATGATTAGGTCAACAAAATCCTGGCCTTGGTTATAAGGATACTGGTAATTACGTAATCTGTTGACATTCTTGCCAAGGAAACTTTTTCTGCTGAGGAGTGAAAGCACAAGGCCTAAATCACTGGATTATTTCAATATCACCTTTTACGTCAGAATTTGCTGTCGTTCACCACACAGGCTAATTCTTGCATCTTGACTAAAGTAAATGAAGATATGCTATTTTTTGTACTGGATATTCGAACGTTCCAGATAAGCTCTATTTGGATCGCCAACATTTCTATCATTAGCTGTTGGGACAAAGCATGGCCATCACTGAAGGAGTGTATTAGGGAATTGAGTGAGATATTTTCCGTTGTTTTCTTCACCGTGCTACAAAGTGATGTTATATATATCGTGCATTCCACTAATACACCAATCGACTCTACAAGCCATTATTCCAGGCCATTCATCACAGGAAGTGGCTGCATAGGCAAATAAGTCAGTCACATGAAATTGTCAAAGCCCTGTTTTCGTACGTTAGATAAAAAGCAAGTTCCTTGCCATTTAAATTGCCTTTGTACTTCTCTGAATCAAGTGTACTGATTCTACTGTAATATTGCAATAAAGACGTACTGCGGATAACTATAGGTTTCTGCAGTGCTCAGGCTTTAATGGGGTCCAAAATGGCCGCATCTCAAGTCCTGTTGAAAAAGTTTGATCGGTATTCCCCAGTTTTCTCAAGGTGTTGATACTGAGGGCGATGACAAAACGAGGAAGCGCACAATGTCACCAACCTGTCCTTCAATGAAAAGCAAATTAATGCACTGGGGACCAATACTGTGCCGGGAACCGAGAAAGAAACAGATCTCTAACCCAACAGTGGTCTCAAAGAGTATTTTCTTATATTCACCAATCACATATTCTTGGATAAAAGGGTGTAACGTGACTAATATGTGCCTGGCAATATTCATTACACTCGTTAGAGTTAAAATTCAGAACATGTGGACAAAGTAATAAGCATCTGAGATTGATAATGCACAAAGAGTAACAGTATGCAGTCCACTGCATACTAATGACCAGAGACAGACATAATATTTCCTCTAACTATCGCAAAAGAAAATATCGTGCCTTTCAAGCGCATCAACAATTATTTTTTCCTGCCGTATATGATGCATAGGTTTAGAAACTAGTGTCAGATAACGGCTAACATAAGAATGATTTCTCTAGACATTTCACCTCGTTCTCAAGTCGCAATGGATAGTAAAAGCATGCAGACTTCAACATGTTGCAAGTCATTGAAAGTAACGAGTTCGTCAATGTCAGTGATGAAATTCGCAACTAATATAAAACTTATACATTTACTTCATTAATTGATCTTCTAGAATTTTGACGCAGCGATGACAAAATGTAACAGTGATATCGACGTCTCTACTGTTTCTAGGATAAATAAATTACTTCGTTGGAGCGCTTTCACCGACCGTCCTCAGCAACTCATTCTGTTACAAGCATTACGGTTAGAGAGACAATTTTGCGTATGATAGTACACTGCATGTGAATTGAGTTGCAGCTGTTGATTGAGAACGTTGATGTTTTAAGATGTAGAATACGCAAACATCACCGCAAATACGGAAATTTTCTTCATAACACACCCTTAAAACTCTAGAAGAAAGCTCCGCGCAGTCCGCACAAATGGTGCAGCCCGGTCTAATGCGAATAAGGCATCGAATACGCTCAGAAATAAATAAACACCTAACCCGTACAATTGTGCATTCACGGACTGAAAGGGATAATTAAGGTACAACCCTAGTATGGGAGATGGTGGGTTCGAATTACATCTTCGGGAACCATGAAGATGCTTTCTGTGGCTTCCAATTTTCATGACTGGCAAATGCCAGGACTACATCACGACTACAAACTCCCAAGTCCCATCCTGTTCCAGTGACGTCGAAAGACTCTCTGTATTAGTGCGATATTAAACAGTTAAACAAAGAAAATTAACATTTCAAAAATAATCTTTATTCAAACTGGTTGGTATCCAGGGGATAACATATGAAGTTGTTCGTAACATCTTTTTGAAAATAATGATTAACCATAACATATTATTCATACAACTGTTGTAAATAACCACATTAACACTGAACGTGCGAGTCTTTACAGTTAAGATGATTTCATCGAAATTTACGGTCTTACAGAGTTGGAATATATATTTTTAAATGCCGCCGTTCGCTTTGATCCACTTAGGTCAACCGCTTACTTAAAGAATTCAGTTACATGTTTAACTTCAGAATACTAGCTAATGTACTTATTTATTTATTTGTTTATTTATTTATTTATTGCGAACAAAAATCTTGAGTTTCAATTATAATGTTAACGACAACTGTTGCAAATACGTAAAACATGAAAGAGAATGCAATTCCTGAAAACATTATTTAGTTCTCTGTTCCACTTACTCTTCATGCTAAAGCAAACAATATTCTACGAACAACTTCTGAAGTAGGGAAACTGCGTATAGGCCCTATTCGAAGTAAGTAGGTCTCCGATTTATTCAACGATACTGTCAAAAGATAATTATTGAGAAACGAGTTCCGTAACAGGCGAATTTTCCTTGGGAACCATTCTATTTGAAACCATGTAAGGAGAAAAGGCAGATCCATTGATCAAAATAAGGCTGGAAAAGTAGAATAAAATATTTAAACACGAAGTCCCAATGAATTCTCCACTCCCTGAATGCCATCAGAGTGATACATGTGCGGAGTGCGTTGAAGTCCAAACAGCTCACAATACTATCTTTCCTGTTGCGATTTAGATAGAAAGTAGGAACAAGCAAGTAATATCATCATCAATCTTCGTAGTACATATTAACCGACAAGGGAAATGAAGTGCATTGCACAAGCTGTGATATACATGTCGCAGAAACCACTCGATCATGATCGGAGAAGATCGGCTTCTGTGCACGAGTTAATCGTTATAAAACCAGAATATCTTAAAGAAGGCTTTCAAATCAGCACACGTCATATTGCACCGAGCTCGATAGCTGCAGTGCTTAAGTGCGGCCAGTATCCAGTAATCGGGAGATGGTGGATTCGAGCCCCACTGCCGGCAGCCCTGAAGATGGTTTTCCGTGGTTTCCCATTTTCACACCAGGCAAATGCCGGGGCTGTACCTTAATTAAGGCCACGGCCGCTTCCTTCCACTTCCTAGACCTTTCCTATCCCATCGTCGCCATAAGACATACCTGTGTCGGTGCGACGTAAAGCAAATAGCAAAAAAAGTTATATTGCAAGTCGATATTTTCAGTTCTTTTACTATTATCTCGTCCGGTTCCTTGGCGGAATGCTCAGCGTAGTGCCCTTCGGTTCGGAGGGCTCCGGGTTCGATTACCGGCCGGGTTGGAGATTTGAATCTTAAATGGCTGGGTGACTGGGTGTTTTGCTTTCTCCCAACATCTCAGTAACTCATGCACCACACACAACACAATAAAACGCAGTTTCCTATGCACGCGGACACCGCTCACCCTCGTCGGAGAGTCTGCATTATAAGTGTCGCGCCAGCCTAGTAATATCCACACAAAAGACTAACACTACCACTAATAATAATACTTAGTGCTGATCTGTGTTACGACAACTACACTAGTAAGAACAACTGTAATGCAACTGGGACAAGGATTGGGAAAGACCGGCTACGTAGCGCTCGTCCTTTATGCTATAAATGGTAGGTTCGAATCCAGTTAAATCGGTTCGGATTTAAGAGTGCTTAAACGATTCATGGGCTCGTTCAAAAAACCCCTTCAGGGAATGATTCCGGCTCTCCCGTGTCTCATTAAAAACAAATATCGATTGAAGGGCTGTTAAACATTTTTATATTACTGTATTATTACTACTACTAAGTATTTGGTAAAAGATCCCACAACTAGATATAAGGTGTCATTATAGCATTCTTCTGTAAACGTGTAAAAACACATCCATAATTGCTCATGAAAGCGCAAGAATTCAAACCACAACTAATGCAGGAGCCTGTACAGCCACTCTGATCGTTGAAGCCACTGGAAAGTTATTCTATTTACCTACAGACAAACCACGGAAGTACGTGAAGAGGATGATCTATGAAAGTATTCCCACAATTTTTCACGAAATCCCTAAAAAGGTTTACTTCCCCCCAATAAAAGACGACACGAAAATTGAAACATCAATACATGTTTTGACTGACTTAAGGTACAAGAAGGACAATGAGTTTGACACTCGGGCGAAATGATTCACAAATTTCTAGTTCCATTGCGATCAGCAAGGGCACGTTAGTTACTTACCGGTATTTCACTTTACACCCACACTGTAGATGACGACATACAGAGTCAAATATTCTCAATAAATATTTAGAAAGAGATGGGTGTGCAAATGAGAACCTACTATAAGACTCCACTTATTTCGATGAGCCGGTCAATGTGGAAAGCAGGTGCTCCCGGCCCTCGCTTGGACAAGACACTGATTCTTACCCATACAGCTGGAAAACACCAACGTGTAATTTGCCAGATGACTGCAAGGCGTGTTTAAAAAACAGCTAACGCTATAAAAAAGGGAGAGAGGAAAACATCCTTTCCTGAAAAGAAATTACTATGGACGACGGTCTTTGTACTGCACACTCGTCAAATTATAAAGTTTGAATGCATTTACCTTAAGGCCAGCGAACTTCGAGTAAACAATTCTTTCTGAAATAGACAGGAGGCAGCAACTGGCTCCAATACAAGGCCATCAAGATCAACTGAACTTCAGCTAGGACTTAACAAAATTCAGGTAAATCAGATACTTCTATTTGTGGTGTCTGGGGAAGGTATCATGCTCACTCTGCTATATTCTCCACGGACCATCTCCGCAACTTATACATCCTATTCGATGAAAACCCTTCCAGAATTAAGGATAAACCTTGTATATCTTTATGAGGTTATATGATAACACGTCATTTATGATGAGTTGATCAGTTAACGGAAGTTCTTTATGAAGGATAGACGTTGTCAGCAGAAATACAGTACAGTAGTATAGGCTACGTAAGTAGGAGTTTCCGGTCCCAATTGCCCCGTCTTAGTCAATTCCTTCAGTCTCAAGGGCAGCTCAGAGAATAAAGAGTTTATGGCGTTAGGACGGAAGTAAATCTTTAAACGCATTCAAGGATGGAAACTTCAAACATTCTCGAGGACTGCACTTGTAATTCAAACGTAACTTCTTATATCGTAACCAGACAAGAAAATGACCACCTCAGAGCCTAGAAAATAAGCCATTTCCTTTTTCCGATTACTTATTCCCTCCCCAATGAACGAAATATGCGTCATAGGTGATTAGTATCATTTGATCCGTATCACGCTGTGAGGGAAATGGTCACGATAAAAATATTTGACTGGGAAAGTTGGCCGTGCGGTAGGGGCACGCAGCTGTGAGCTTGCATCCGGCAGATAGTGGGTTCGAGCCCCACTATCGGCAGCCCTGAAGATGGTTTTCCGTGGTTTCCTATTTTCACACCAGGCAAATGCTGAGGCTGTGCCTTAATTAAGGACACGGCCAATTCCTTCCAACTCCTAGGCCTTTCCTATCCCATCGTCGCCGTAAGACCTATCTGTGTCGGTGCGACGTAAAGCAAGTTGAAAAAAATGTTTGAAACCATATTCCTGACGATTCGTTGTAAGCTGGACTGGGTAACTCAGGCGATAGAGCACTGACAGTCTGAGCTCAAGTAGGCGGGTTCGATCCCGATTCAGTCAGGTGGTAACTGAAGGTACTTAAATACGTCAGCCTCGTGTCGGTAGATTTACTGGCACGTTAAAGAACTCCTACGGAACAAAACTCCGGCACCTCGGTGTCTCCAAAACTCGTAATAGTAGTTAGGGTGGCGTAATACCAGTAATATTGAAAATAATATGTAAGTTGTAAAACAATCTAATCATCGTGGTTTAACTATTCGGTTTCTTCTACTGCTTCAACAGTTGGGCTTACCATCGAGAAACCTGAAAACGGTTTCCGTGTTTTTACGTTTGCGTACCATACAAATGCACTGGCTGCATCTCACTTCAAGGATGGAAACTTCAAACATTCTCGAGGACTGCACTTGTAATTCAAACATAACTTCTTATATCGTAACCGGACAAGAAAATCTTATCTCCTCGTGTCGAAAAATACCCTTCTTATTTGAAGCATGTTTTATTCGTTTTACGTCCCACCGACACACACAGGTTTTCACAAAGGTTTTATGGCGACGGTGGATAAGAAAGTGCTAGGACTCGGAAGGAAGGAATCTTTTCCTTAAGATACAGCCCCAGCAGTTTCCTTGGTGGAAAAAAGGGAAACACTAACGACCATATACAGGGCTGCCGACAGTGGGGTTCGACACATCTCCCGAATTCAAGCTCACAGCTACGTGACCTAAACTCTGTAGCCAACTTCCTCGGTGATTTGAAGCTTACAAACCTTCCGAGACAGTTAATTAAGATGGAGCTTATTTAAACAAGCAACGGAAGCAACATATGGTAATATTAGTAGTGGACCTCTAACCTTTAGAACATTGTTGACGAAATGGTTCATAACTGTTAATGCACTTACTTAGCTTTAGCTGGTTGTACCGACATTACTAGGACGTAGACTTAACCAAGTACAAGAAAACATTCTCCTGGTGTGTCAAAATGGCTGACAACTAAGCACTTACTCGTTCAAGCAGCATAATATTTAAATACTTCAATAACCTGTCTTCTGGCTGACTAATTGAACTGCTAACTAATTCAGAATCGAAAGAGGAATCTGAAGACATGCACAGTGTTTAAGCACATATGGTGCAGGATTTTGTACAGAAAAGTGCATTTAAAGTAGTATACGCTTTAAAATGATTAAAGGACAATGACATAATTGTACAGACGTTATATACATGTTTATGTGTGTATAATATTAAACTGCATAAAGACATAATACAGCAGTTAGAAGGTGAAAGTGTTCAAATGACAAAGTTACGGCGAGGTTTATTTTTATCGAAATAAATCGGCATAGAATCGTCAATTAATCAGGAAATACCTCCCACTCAATAGGTTAATTTGCACAGCGTATAAAAGGAATACTCTGAGAGTTTTTCAAACTTACAAAAGAAAGTAGAGACAGAACACAAATTATCGGGAATATTGTAGAGCAGTGTGATAAATGAAGGGATGTTCCTTTTCTTTCTACATTCACTCCCAAGATACAATCAAAGCTTGTGTGGGGAAGCCCCTCCCCTCCATGATCCGTGCTGAAGGAGCCATTATATAAAATAAAATAAATGAAAAAGAGGCTTCATTTTATGATCTGACATTCCGTTTGTGGGGAGGGAAAGCGTGAAGTTTTTGGGATCGTGAGCATGCACTGCTGACTGGCCACACGGGCTCCTTGGTAATTAGGCTTCATTCATCCCGCATATTAATAGGGCTGGCTCACTTCACTACAGGCAGTCCGACAAAAATCAGAGGCACTGGGATGCACTGATATGTTATACACGACTATTACTACTTCGTTATAACCTGACATATTCAAGGCCATACTTGTCGTGTTAACGTCACAAGGCTGTAACCGACAGTTCTACATTCAGAACACTAACTAAATTAGCAGACTTCACTGCTTAGGATTCGAGGGTGGAATACCAGCCCTGCAACTGACGGTGGCAATCCAGAGAGAGGTCTTCCATCAACTCTGTTTAACCGAGAACTAAATCCTGAAAGGAATCCACAGGAAGATACTGTTGCAAGAATTAGTTGCTAATGAGAATCACCAGAAGATATTGTTGCAAGAGAACTAGTTTCTGATGAAAATCACCAGAAAATATTGTTGCAAGAAAACAAGATTCTGATGAGAATCGCCAGAAGGTATTATTGTAAGAAAACTAGTTTCTGATGAAAGTCACCAGAAGATATTACTGAAGCTATCATTCCCTGTAGCTGAGAACCAGTTCCAAAATGAAAAACTTGAGCGCCACTGATACGAAAGATGAGGCGGTACTCATAAAAGTTAAAAATCTATGTCGACCAACTGCATAAAGTAAAAATCTCACAAATCCCAGATCCATATGTTTTAAAAAAATTACTAAGCGACGAACTTTACAATTCAACAAACATTTGTGTAAGGAAAGTTGCTTTTCGAATAATATAATACCATGATATTAAGGACACTAAGTCTTTTATTTTTGCTACAGATTTATTTTTAACAATTCAAATTACTATGGTGAGTTGGGCAAGTGGCTCACCTAAGGGTTTATAGGATAGAGTATGGGGTAGCAGTCGCGTTGTATTATTTGACAGATTCCTGGAGCCTGTCATTGAAATAATAACATACTCGTACTTAATATGAAATATTAAACTAAATCTGAAGCTCACATGCAGGAGAATGGTGCCATAGTTCATGACACGTAGCAGAAAACATTTTCATAACAAAGTTCCGGCACAATATGTAAAATATGTAGCAAATTTAGGGACGTTAGCATATGCATTATTATATACAGCTTTTAAATTCAAAGAAACTGTACGAGAGGCAGAGTGTGTAGCATGAATCAAGCTCCTTACACACAGGAGGAACAAGAACTTCGATAGCATTACTTACTGTACATGAAAAATAAGCGTGTGCCACCAGTCTGCCTGCAGTAAAATTTTGTAGTGGGACATTTCCTACAATCGAAGATCACATCCTTTTCAATTATAGATCCAGTTTTCAAAATACACGCATTTGAACACAACAGTAGTACAAGATCTAACTTATACAGACAAGAACACGGGACTAATGACCTTCACGCCATAGGTCCAAAAATATAATGTCAATGAAAGTCTGGGAGGACGTGGTTAAAGTAATGGTTTAGCGCCCACATGTTTCATGCTTGATTCCTGTCGATTGTGGTATAGGATTTTCACCTTGAAACTTACCTCGTCAGGAAGAGTATCCGACCAAAACCTCAAATGAGCAGATTGACATCAGTAACCCCAAAAGTAACTGGGGTAAGCTAAAAAATATTTATGTTCATTTATCTAAGAGATCATTCGCCGAGCGAGTTGGCCGCAGTATGGATCTCGTAGCTGTAAGCTAGCATTCGAAAGATGGTGGGTTCGAATTCCACCAACAGCAGCTCTCAATATGGTTTTCCGTAGTTTCTCCACTTTCACACCAGGTAAATGCCGAGGCTGTACATTAATTGAGGCCACAACTGCTTCCTTCCCAGTACTACCACTTTCCTGTCCCATAGTCGCCGAAAACCAACCCGAGTTAGTACGACGTTAAACCACTAGAAAAACAAATTCACACGTGAAGAAAAAGATAAACTGAGGTACGTATTATTATATTCTATCAAGTCGCCAAACAATTAGCGCTTTTTTTGGAGCGCCAGAGTATCCATCAGACTGTGTAGTTGTCAGAAAATCGAATCGAATTCCTTATATACTACACTTCCATAACAGTAAATCGTAGTAGAAATTAAATCACGCCAACATGTCAGCACCTAGATTTTGGAACAAACGTTAACCACGTGATGCAGCTGTGTTTCGCACAACATGAGCTGACAATAAGATGAGACACGGCGCATTGTTATCTGAGTGGTCCATTAGGCTGCAGACAGTGTAGAGCTGGACAAATAGACTAGAGTAGGCCATTGTCAAGCCACTAGTGTGTGCTTCCACTGACAAGCATACAACTGGGTTAGAATAACCACCTCTGGCTGCTTGCTTGCTTGCTTGCTTGCTTGCTTGCTTGAGGGGGCTTTTCCGTGGCACAAACTTTGCTGAAGGAGAGCGCAAACTACTCGATATAACATTCGATTGGATTGCATAACATAAAATGTATTGGTAAATCACACATAACAGCCGTAATAACTCCCTCTACAACAGAGTGAACCAGAATTTAAGACGACTGCATGACTTTGGAGACGTACACAAAATGTGATCGGATGAAAATTAAGTCTCTTATCACAGAAATTCGTTGGCTACATAATACAAAGAGATTAACATTCACTTTGCCAATAAGATAGTGCAGTTTCCCCACTCCATGTATTTCGTATTATTATTATTATTATTATTATTATTATTATTATTATTATTATTATTAGATGCGAAGAAGACCAGAAAACTGATCACGCAAAGCTCACTTAGAAGTTGTGCATTTCCTTCTTTGCCAGACAGCCTTCAATTTTTCTCTCATCGTGGCTCTTCGTTCTTCTGTCCACTTAGCTCCTGTCTTCTTGTGGTTTCTCTCTGACTCTACTTCCCACTTGTTGATTTTCGTTCTGTAGCAGGTTCGGTCAGCGATGTCGGCCACTTTGATTCCTGATTTTTCCAGGTCTTGGCGGATTTCCGTTGTCCACCTATTTGTTTTGATGTTTTCTGTTGCCTCAAGTAAGATTCTTGTCAGTCTGTTTTCTGGAAGGCGTTTGATGTGTCCGTAAAATTTCAGGCGTCTTTTTCTGGTGTCGGCCGCAAGGTTTGAGAGCTCCTCGGTTTTTGTACGAGATTGCAGTCAGTTTTAGGCCGAAAATTTTTCTGATGATTGTACGTTCCTCTTTCAGGATGTCTTCGAGTACTGTTTTCCTGTGGAGATCCAGTGTTTCACTCGCGTATAGTATTTCAGGTTTGATTACAGCATTGTAATGTCGAATTTTGGTGAAGATTGAAAGGCATTTTTGGTTGTAAATGTTTTGCGTTCGGCCGAGGGCTCTCTTCATTTTCTGGATGCGGACCTCGACGGCCTTCTCTTCTTTTCCTGTTGGTACTATAATTTCTCCGAAATATCGGAACTCAGTTACTTTTTCGATTGTGCCAAATTTCGTGTTCAAATTCTGGAGGCTGCAGTGGTTGCATATGACCTTGGTTTTTGAGAAGGAGATTTGTAGGCCGAATTTTTCTGAGCATTTCTCGAGGGTTTCGATTTGGCTGATTGCCTGTTGTTCGTTCGTTGCGAGGATCGCGAGATCATCTGCGAAAGCGAGACAGGAGATTTTTACATGTTTTCTTGTCATACTTACTGGTTGCCAATTTCCTTAAGCTTTTAGAGCTTGTTCCCATTCTCTCATGATTTTGTCCAGGGCTATGTTAAAGAGTAGTGGGGAAAGTCCATCTTCTTGTCGGATACCGGTTTTTATCTGAAATTTTTCAGATATATTTCCCATGAATTTTACATGGGAGGTTGTGTTGGTGAGAGTTAGTCTGATGATTTTTTTGAGTCTTGTTGTCCAGTCCGTATTCACTCAGTGTTTGGAAGAGGGATTGCCGGTCAATTGAGTCCACGAAGGTGCAGATTGTGGGTTATTTTCTTGTGTGTCGTAGTCTCAAGATGGTTTTCAGATTGAGTATCTGTTCTGCACAGGATCTGTGGGGCCTGAAGCCCGCTTGGTATTCGCCTATGAGTGGTTCTAGTTGTTCCTATGTTCTTTGGAAGAGGACTGGGGAGAGGATTTTGTATGCGACTTGCACCAGGGAAATTCCCCAGTAATTGTTCACATCTGTTCGGTCACCTTTCTTGTGAAGTGGAATGAGGAGGGCGTTTGTCCAATTTTCTGGTCGTTTTTCCGTTGTCCAAATTTCTTGTATGATTTGTGTGAGTTCTTGGAGAGAATTCTTTCCTAGATGTTTAAGAAGCTCTGCTACGATGCCGTCGTCTCCGGATGCCTTGTTGTTTTTCAGTCGTTGTATGTGTCGGTGTATTTCCTCTTGTGTAGGTGGGGATGAGTCTGGGTTTGGGTTCGGGTGGGGTTTAAGTGGAAACCATTCCGTTGGTTCTGGGCAGTTAGGTAGTGACTCGAAGTATCTCGCGAGTTCCTTGGTGTTTTCGTCATCTGTGAGTGTCAATTGTCCGTTTTGTTTTCTGAAGCAGAGGTTCTTGGGCGTGTACCCATTTAATCTGTTGCGGAAGACGCTAAAATCTCTGGTATTATAGTTGCGGAAGTCCTGTTCGGCCGACTTCAGTTGGTCCTCCAGGTATTTCCTCTTGGTTTGTCTGATGAGTTTAGAGGTCTGTCTGCGGACTTCACGGAATTTTTCTTCGTTTTCAAGTGTACGGTTGCTGATGAACTTCTGGTATGCGTTTTTTCTATTCAATATGGCTTGGTCACATTCGGTGTTCCAAAACGGGTGTCTGCTCTTTTTCTGTAGTGGGATTTGCTCTGATGCACTCTTCATGATTTTGTCGTGGAATTCGTTCCAAGTTTTGGCTGGGATTTTTTCCCACGTTTCCCTGAGAGTTGATGTTTTTATTTGTGCTGTGTCCAATTTTTTATTTGCCTTGGATTTCTGGTAGAAGCGTTTTGGGGTAAATTTCACTCTGATTCTCATTAGATGATGGTCCGAGTCAATGTTGGCTCCTCTGCGGACTTGAACGTTGTGAGATGGCGACATGATCGATCTGGTGTTTGCCACAGCAGGTGTTGGGTGATTCCCATGTGAAGAGCTTATTGGGGCTTTTCCGTAGGGATGTTGACATGATTTTCAGGTCGTGTTGTTGACAGAGCTCGATGAGGCGTTTGCCATTTTTGTTGGTCTTTTCGTGTGCTCAGAATCTTCCTGCGGTTTTTCTGTAGCACTTTTCTTTACCAATTTTACCGTCGAAATCGCCGAGGAGAATGATTGTGTTTTTTTTTTCAGGTATTTTGATGAGTATGGTTTCAAGTTTCTTCCAGAAGTTTTCTGTTTGTTTCTGATCTTTGCAGTCGTTGGTGGGTGCGTGGGCATTTACAAAGGTGTAGTGGCAATTTGCACAGCGAAGTCGCAAGGTTGCCGCCTTCGTTTTCAGTTGGCGGGTGGATTGGTTACCACCTGGAGTAATGTTGTTCTTACTTGCAAGAATCATGGTGTGCTTGTTCTCAAGCGATTGGGTTGATCCCGAGGGATCGGAGTACAATCAGGTGGGTGAAGTTCCTGAAGGTTTTCTGAGGCAACCGCTCCGACTCGGAGAACAGACGCTGACCAGTTGGCGCACCAAATAGGTGAACAGACGCTACTGGATTTATTATTATCCTATGCCGTTGGCCATCTAGTGGCTCTTCCGCCTTTAGGGGCAGTTTCCCACACCGAGGGCAAGAGAGTGCCCTGAAACTCTACCCGCTCATCCGCCCTCCGAAGAGGCCGTTGGCACTTGGTAGAGCAGGACCACTTATACCGGTGGTTACTCGATTTGTGGACGCAGATTAACGTTATGCCCGGGACATCATCATCATTATTATTATTACTACTATTATTATTATTATTATTATTATTATTATTATTATTATTATTGTTGTTGTTGTTGTAAGCTATCACAGAGACAATGTTCGCTTACACAAAATACCTAGCAAATGTCTTCCAAATGTAAAATGCAGAACTTCTGACCCATGACTTACTTTAACAATATATTGGCCTAGAGTAAGTTAAAATAATCACAAAACCGTAAGAATAGAGTTAGAATGTCGGGTAAAAAGCAGGAAAAGAAATGCCTTATTGGCATGAAATAAAGCTATTTTAAATAACATCTATGTCTGTCATACAAACGTGTGTATAAACTGTAATACGTTAACAGAATCATTTCAGCACATTATAATGCACACTACACTAAATTTACACGATTTTGTAGTACATTCTTGAAACAACTCGCTTGTTTGGAAAAAGTCCGTAACACAGGTTTCAGTTTTCAGTTTTTTTTCAACTTTCAGTTCCTCGACTTGCTCTACATCCTCCGATCTCTATTTATATCAAGAGACGTTTCTAGCCGGCTGTTCAGCTCTTCCCATGCAAGTTTATTCGTTTGGCATTGTACATGTCACATTGTTAAACTTTCCCCCCCTCCTGGTCTCTAGTCTCAGAAAAACTAAAACCATATTCGAATTAGGATTGAAGAATGCTATATAAAATTGGCCAGAACGTTTGGAGATTACATCAAACATCGGCAGAACGGCTAATGTTCTTCTCCGAAGGGCAAGTTGCACTAACACACAAGTTCCTTAACGAGATCATTCTTGAGGTATACCATTAGCCAAATGGCAGTAACAGTACAATACACACTATTACTGTATTCAGAAAGGCTATTATCTCGCTAACACCTTACACACATTCAGGGATCACCTCGCCCTTTTCCAAAGTCTCGAACTGCTATTCCAATTTCGATTCAGAACATTAATGCGCGTGTTTTCCGTTAATGTACTTTTGCAGAGCATAATATTAGCGCATGTATCTTTATTACTACATTTACAGAGTTCAGCAGAAAATCAATGTGGTAATTCAAAAACAGTGCCACCTCCGATGCACGAACCTAACCAGAGACTGGTTTCCAGTGAACATGCCATTATCCTTGAATTAAAAATAGTAATCCTTGGCAGTATCTAAGTCGAACAACCACCAGTATTTTCTACCTTTTGTTTTTGCTATTGGCTTTACGTCGCACCGACAAAGATAGGTCTTACGGCAACGATGGGACAGGAAAGGACTAGGACTGGGAAGGAAGCGGCCGTGGCCATAATTAAGGTACAGTCCCAGCATTTGCCTAGTGTGAAAATGGGAAACCACGGAAAACCATCTTCAGGGCTGCCGACAGTGGGGTTCGAACCAACTATCTCCCGAATACTGGATACTGGCCGCACTTAAGCGACTGCAGCTATAGAGCTCGGTAGTTTTTATATAATTATACCAGAACACACCTCGATGAACAACGTACAAGACATATTCCAACCAAATAAACAGATCGAGATGACGTAGTAAACTTTCGTGTTTTACCCCAATGAGGAAGGAACTTCATCTAAAACTTACTCAGAAGCCTCTGATTAAAGCAAGGACGCGGAAATAAGAGTAAGGAGGAATACGCAAAATTGAACTTCAAGATAATTATTTTATAACGTGTGTGAATATACAGTACTTTATAACCTGGTGTGTTTACGAACAACAACAAATTTTCCAGTAGTATCAACAGATATACCCAAAACACTCCAACAGTTAGAAGTCACTATTCTTCATTAGGGATATGGCACGTTGTAATCGTGTATAAGTTTACACCAAACACAAGAACTCAATTCTACTTATCCCTGTCTTAAAGATGTGTTTCGAGAAAGCATTTTAGTGTCAACATTGTTTCGTTGTTGATTATAAATCGAGGACGAGAGATAGAGTGAAAACTCTGTGGTATTCTTCTTTTGTTAGAATGCCTGCAGGACAATTCGAAGACTGGGATAGGTATCCTGGAACATGTGGCAGACTTATAAGTCTGGATGAAATGAAGATTGATAAGGACAAATGATTTATAATAGCTCCATATATAAGTGAACGGTAATTATAAGATGAACGATCAATTATTTAAATATTTATTCATATAAATACATTTCACCAGGACCCATCACACATTCCACGTAAAACCCCATCTTATGTACGGAAAAAATTATTAACCGTAAAAACACAGGGTTATAATCCCACTTTTCAGGTACGGTAACCTTTGAAAGTGGTCTGTTAATCCTATGTTAAAAGCACTTCAAATTTCTCCACCTCTCTCAATTCAAACGTCACGAAATACATTTTTTTTGCTAGTTGCCTTACGTCGCGCCGACACAGATAGGTCTTATGGCGACGATGGGATAGGAAAGGCCTAGGATTTGGAAGGAAGCGGCTGAGGCCTTAATTAAGGTACAGCCCCAGCATTTGCCTGGTGTGAAAATGGGAAGTCACGGAAAACCATCCTCAAGGCTGCCGACAGTGGGATTCGAACCTACTATCTCCCGGATGGAAGCTCACAGCCGCGTGCCCCTGACTCGCCCGGTCATATTTTCTGAACATGATATAAGCAACTATAAAAAATGAACGATTACAAAAATATTACAATAACATTACAACTTTTCATCATTCTTACGGGAATATTTCTGAATGCTACGCTTGTAATTGTTACACGACTGTCAATATTGTGATCACAGTCAAGGGATCTCAAGTTTTACGAGGAATCCAAACCAAAGGGACGTGGATGTTTATTTCCAGAATCTCACATGGATTGGCTGGGTTTCAAACTACGGCCGTCTTGTAATAGCCCGGGACAAAATAAATCTTTCCCTTCGTCAGAAATTTAGTGCGCATCAGCCTTTTATTAAGTCCTAACCTACATGCATGAAATGCATCACTACACTACATACCTATCAAATCCAATCTTTCGTTGCTATATACTCGTTTATCGATTATGGTTAGTTGTCACACTATCTCGCGTGAGGAAGCAGTTGTATAATTCTGATGAACACGGTCTACAAGCGATTCACAACTAACTGAATCTTAGCCGATCAGGATACATGGCTGGTAAGTCAAGTCTCTCAGATATATTCCTTACAGAGGTCTAGTTCATTCCAGATCCCGCCGGTGGGAGGAAGGGTAGCCAAACCTCGAAACTCGCAAGCTGTGAGTAAAGGAAATGGTAGTCCGGAAGTGTCCAAGTTATCTTCAGTAATTTCGCTACCAATTTTGGTACCATGTTTATCAAACCGTTACGACTTTCACATACCATTTTACATTCAGAACGCCCGGCGCAGTTTCAGGTAAAACTGTTTGTTTGACTTTTTTTTTTTTGCTAGCGGTTTAACATTGCACTAACACATCGAAGGTTTTCAGCGACGCTAGGAAGGGAAAGGGTTAGGTTTAGGAACAGGGCGGCCGTGGCCTTAATTAAGAAAAATGGGAAACAACGGAAAACCATATTCAGGGCAGCCGTCGCGGGATTCGAGCCCACCATCCCCGAATGCAAGCTCACAACTATGCAACCCTAATCGCACGGCCAATTCGCTCGGTATATTTCTATTTTATTTTAATACAAAACATATAACAGAGAACAAGTCTCTAATTACAGTACACTTGTAGCTACTAACCCAATTCCACCACAGCCTATCAAGTTTGGAAAATAAGTTATTCTATATTCTTCGTAAAACTCTTCAGTTTTTTAAGCCAATATCTTCATTTCTTCTCAGAGTGATATCTAAAACGGTTATTTAACTAACTTTCTCTGTGATGAATTATTATTATTATTATTATTATTATTATTATTATTATTATTATTATTATTAAAAATCTCGTCCGGCTCCTTGGCTGAATGGTAAATTCACTGTTGTTCTGGTCAGACGGCTCCGGGTTCGATGTCCGACCGGGCCCAGGATTTAGCTGTGTATGGTTAATTACTCTAACTCGGGAAATACAACCAGTGCCTCTTTTTTTTTTGTAGCGGTACGCAACGGTACGCATTACCGGCACCTTTTTTCGAAGAAACAAAATATGAATTGGATATTATTGGGAATATTCCAATCACAATTCCTATGAAGTGGTTTAAAATCAAGCTTGTCTGTATGCTTTAGTTGCGTTTCTATACATGCAATGTGTACGAGAACATGACTGAAAGTAACTTACGGGATATACAGCTAAGCCACAGAAAGCTGAAAGAAGTCAAAGCAGAGCAGTGTTTTTATGAGGCCCTGTTGAAGAAAAAATATTGAGCGATTTAAGTTTAGAATTGCAGGAAAGAATTATAAACTTGTACAACGGTGAGAAAAATGTAAGTATTGTTAACGGTGGCCCATATTAAAGCGTCTCTCCAAAGCGAAAAGAACATTGTGTTCAAAGAGATTGAACTTTACAGCAAAACAAACAAGAAGTACAGTTGCTCAGTGAATCCAGGCAACTTTTATCAGGGCCAAAGGAAACACTTAGAAAGAAGATTCCTGCAGAGGACAGATGTAGATTTGCTTGATTGTGCTAAAGTTAGACTCTCATTATCGGTCAGAAAAGACACGAAGACAAGTTACCTTTGGAAAAGCAAACATTCGAAAGCTAGCATAAAAGCTTCGAGCAAATTAAAGAGAGGCTATTTTTGGTTTTCATCAGTATCTTGAAGAAGATATACTGCTGAAAAGACTGCCTCCACTCTTTAAACATATTGCTTTATCTTCCAGTGAATGCGAAAGAAGTTTTAACCTGATTCTGACACCATCCAGATCATCAACCTCTGCACTCATGTTTATAAACAGTTTCCTCTCAACAGTTTCAAAGCGGACAGATATGTTGATCTGTGACTGTTCCAAGGACGACATTTCGTTTTGGATACCAACGCAAACAGCGATCGAGAGGAGAAGAAGGTACTTACGGAGATAATATGAATAACGTGTGGGAGCTCTTGTAGGATTCCGTTTAACGAAGAAGTTCGGGTGAGCAGCCCCACCCTTTTTATTAGAAAAAAGTACTGCATACAACATTCGTCACTACCAGGTAATAAGGAATACATTCTCCCTCCCCCCACACCATGAAAGGGTTGGTGTCAGGAAGGGCATCCGGTCAAACTCACATCAAAGTACCTACACCAATAAAATTGAAAAGAGGCCAGGAAAATGTGGGAGAAGATGAACAGAGCTCGTTCAAATAACAATATAACAGTGTGATGATGATGATGATGATGATGATGATTGGTGTTTAAAGGGGCCTAACAGCTAGGTCATTGGCCCCTAATGGTACAAGGTTAACGAAATGAAAATTAAAACTTCAAAATATATCCAATGACTAGAATCTAAAACATGGTGATGAAAAAATGATCGTGAAACAAAAACATGTCTTAATTACTGGGGTCAACGGCCCCTCACAATGATACTAATTACTAGTAAAGCAGAACCATGGTGTTCCTCCTACAGTGGTACTAATCACAGGTGACTTAGACTCATGTTGTTTCTCGCATGGTGGTACTAATCGCAGGTAATGTAGACCCAAGGTATGTCACACACAATGGCACCACTCGCAGGTAATACAAACCCATGTTATTTTGCACATAAGGGCCCACTCACAAGCAACGCAGACCCTTGGTGCTCCTCACTTGGTGGAACTAATCACAGGCCACCTGTACTCATGGTGTCGCACACATAGTGGTACAAACCATAGGCAATGCAGACCCACGGTGTATCACCCATAATGGAAACGCCCACAGGCAACAAAAAAACCTCGTAGCGTTTCTCACATAATAATACTTTTTTTACAACTTGCTTTACGTCGCGCCGACACAGATAGGTCTTACGGCGACAATGGGACAGGAAAGGGCTAGGAGTAGGAAGGAAGCGGCCGTGGCCTTAATTAAGGTACAGCCCCAGCTTTTGCCTGGTGTGAAAATGGGAAACCACGGAAAACCATCTCCAGGGCTGCCGACAGTAGGGCTCGAACCCACTATCTCCCGAATACTGGATATTGGCCGCACTTAAGCGACTGCAGCTATCGAGCTCGGTAATAATACTATTCTCAGGCAACGCAGACCAATGGTTTTCCTCACATAGTGGTACTAATCACGGGCGCCAGCCAAACCCGTGTTGTTTCTCACATAGTAACCGTAACCAGAGGCAACGGAGACCCATTGTGTTACTCATGAAGTGGTACTACTCATAGGTAACGCAGACCCATTCTGAACACAAGGGAACCTAACAGTGCAATACCTGTACAGTACATATGATGATCTCTATCACTGGCAACACTCAGACACATGGTGTTCCTCACATAATGGTACGGCTCCTATATAACGTTAGACCCATGATTTTCTTCGCAAGGTGGTAACTAGTCGCAAGTAACGTAGATCCATGGTGTTCCGCACGTACTGGTTCTAATGTCATCATCCAATCGTCGCCCCTTTTAGTCACTTCTTACAACAGGCAGGGGATACCGTGGGTGTATTCTTCATCGGCGTCCCCCACCCACAGGGGGTATACATAACAGTGTGGTGAAGGTATATAATGTATGTAACTGACCAGAATATTCCCTCCGTTTATACTTTTTATAATATTATTAAAAACTAGACAACTGAGAACAAAGATCTAGGAAACTGAACCGACTACTAGACGAGTCTAAATGTTAAAAATCCCTTACGTTTTCATGAACCGAACCGTCCCTACTGGCTAAGCCTCTAAGCTAACACGTTCCTCATTAGTGCTACCTCCCGTACAGACATAATGCCACGCATGCATTAATCATTCATTTTAATAAGGATACAGTGAGGTTCGTACTTAGTGTGGGGCTGAGTTCCCTACACAGACACGCTGTAGGCAGAGCAGGGCTAGGCTGTTTATACGTCTGCTAAATAGACCCGACTCTGCTCAGACGTGTGTTTAGCGTCTTCATATGAACAGTTGGCCGCCATAGCGCTCAGCCATGTTGTAAACAGGATGGGGAGACCATACTGTCTGCATGCAGCAGGGGATATGAAATATGTAAATGGAAGGAAATGAAGGATGCCGGTCGGCCGGAGTGTCAGTAAACACATGAAATATACATTATGTCATCCTCCAACCCGGTAGCCTGCAATGGCAGTCGCTGGGCAACACTTCACTTCATGAGCATAAAATCAAAAGGCTGAAGCATAGGAACATTACGCAAGAGAAAAGAAACGTTTAGGCTGTTAACTTCACTCATTGAGATTTAACAGGGATATGTTAATCCAACGTTAAATGATTCAGATTATTGGATATTTCGAATAATTAAAGATTAACCTCAATATCTCTATTTAAATAAATCCTGTTCCAATTTACTCAGATTATTTAGTAGCTTAAATTTTAAAATGGAGTTCCAACGACTCAGGAAAATGTCCTATCACGGAATTCTGTTCATTATGTTAGCCATCAATTACGAACTGTTTCTATAAACAACACATTTTCATTACTAAAAGAACTGCCATAGTTTACATTCCAACCTTATACGCGACGACTTGCCTCAAACTATACACGCAATTTCAGATTCTATCTATAGAATAAATCTGAACAGAGTGAAGCAAGGAACAATAAAACACATCCCTAAGCGACAACTTGAATACTTTATTTGTAAATTTTGAGTTTATGTTAATACAACGTACCAACTGTTTACTGTTTGCGCGAGGAACTCCTATCTTATTACGTCGAAGAGGAAAGTTCCACTGAACTATCCCCGCCAGATGAACAAATGAGAGTTAAGAAAGGTCACTTATTACCAATATACTATGTCATTGGTGATTCCCTACAACCACAACAATGAACATTCAACGTGGTTAATACTGTAATGCATGATCTGAATGAATACAACTGAAGGAGGTCCCTTTCGAAGTAATCGACATGCCTATACGCTAGTAATAAGTCAAAAGCGGGTATAGTGCGCATTGGTATCACCTAAATATCACTATAAAATTTGTCACAAATGGAACATAATAATTACTTTTACACATATCAAGTGAAAAATCCCTGGCAAATTAAGAAATATATGTTTTTTGGAGAATATTAATACGTACTTTACTACTTTACAAGTACATTTGGTGTTGCGCTCACAGTGACACACGTATGTCTTTTGTCTTACACTTTGAACAATTTCGTGTGTGATATCTGTGTTCACTGAAGTTCTTTGCTTTCGTTTCATTCTTCACTTGTCAATGACATCATTTCATGAATTGTATCGCGATATGCAATATTTAATAGGCGACAAAATGATATGGCCAATGTACATAAGAAAAATTCAGTGGACTAGTGATTTCGTTCGAACAGAAATAAAAATATTTATTGGTCCAGGGATCATGCTATTTTTCTTTTGACCTCCATTTTGCTGTTTGTACTGGCCAAAGATAATGAGAATCTACAGACATAGCACTCCCATTCCACGGTGCTAGCCCTGGACCTGAAGAAAGTAACAAAAGACGGCACCAGCAACGTAGTACGACATAAACCAGTCCTGTCTACAAGCCTTAAATATGTTTTCATATTTCTCAAATAACGACGGTATTTCTTAATTTGCCAGGGATTTTTCACTTGATATGTGTAAAAGCAATTATTATGTTCCATTTGTGACAAATTTTTATAGTGATATTTCGGTGATACCTTTGCGCATCATACCCATCAAAAGCAATTATTTCTTACTGGAACATGTGTGGCTGTGCTGCAGAAACGGAAGTAGGAAACCGATCGAGCCAAGTTTAGGGTACGAAAACCTGAACAAAAATGAACGTAATTAACACAGGAATTAACAAAATTTGGATACTTGAGGCACCTGTGCCTAAATTGTATCTATCTTTTCTACTCCAATCAATTCAACCTAACGTTTCATGTCAATTATTTCCGTGGGGATAGCGACTGTAAAATTATAATAAAACCGCAAAACTTCCATGGTCTTAATCTTCACGCATATGAAGAGGAGTTTTGCTGGAAGACTTCTTCCAGGTTTATGAAACGTCAGTACAATAGGACAAAGGTTCTGAGACTACAACTGCGAGATCAGTTCTCCTTACACGAATGATATTCTGTGAGATAAATGGTCTTAAAACGTAAGGCTCTATTTATTCAATAAAATCCACGAATGACATTGGTGTCAGACTCTAAACTAGAGAAGAATAATGCACAGTTGACACACCATCAGTATTTACCACTTCTCCAGAAATTGGAACATAAACACAGAAAGATCCTAACACTAACTTTTATAAAACTAGTCTCAAATCTATTCTTCAATGCTGTTGAATACGCCGTCTAATAAAAGTCGTGTGTGTCAACTTTGATAATTTCAAGAGCTGAGCCATTAACTCTCATTCGCATCCATGCCATGATCTCCATCACAAATATGGAACTTCATCCAACGTATTTATTCATGACTAGACCTTCTTTTTAAAAAGTGTCGGAAACCTATTCTCGCTGTCCTATCCCATCCGTGAAACACTCACTTCCGGTACTTTCATGACTGCGAATGGTTACTAAACAAGAAAAAAAGAAAATTAAACTTACTTACCAAAAACAATGTTGAAAATTTTCCACATGACTTCACCTGAAAATTTTCCACATGACTTCACCAACTATTCAACCAAACGACAGTTATTGCTGTAGGTGCAACAAGACTTAAAACAGGAGTAAGTTTGGACTCGCTGATTTTAGCGATTTCGGCAAATGATTTATAGTCTCTTCGTAAAACTGCTGGAACCGGGAAGGATTCATATATATCAATATCAGACGTAATTCTGACCTCACGCTTGCCTATTTTGTATGTATAGAATACTGTTACAACATGACTCGCCTGGGGAGTGTCACTTAATTGTTGTTTATGTTTGTATGATATCGACGTTGGCGATGCTTTATCTCTTGGATAGTTCCGATGGCTATTTGAGATGCCAGTCCCCATTGAGAGTCAGTAAATTGTAGCGCACAACAATAGCTACTGCGATAATGACAATGCTAGTTTTACAATCGTGAGCTGCGCATAATGGTTTGGGCGGCGGCCTTGTGATCAAATCTACTGCGAGTAGGCGAGGGAGCGATCAGGCCGGCATGTAAGTCCAGGACACAATACAACCCAGCTAATATTATGATGAACAGATGCCATTAGCCTTTCACTAGTACAGTATGCTGCGATTTTAGCCAGTAAAGAAGAAGTGCTCCCGAAATATTCATCGAAACCTATATGAGAGCAAAATCTAGCACGATGGGATGGGATGGGAAAGAACTAAGACTGAGAAGGACGTGGTCGTGAAGCTCCAGCATTCGTCTGGTTTGAAAATGGGTAACGACGTAAGACCAAAACATTCTTTCAAATAAGAGCAGAAGTTTTAATAATAATAATAATAATAATAATAATAATAATAATGATAATAATAATAATAATAATAATAATAATAATAATAATAATAATAATAATAATAATAATAATAATAATAATAATTCGAGTCCAAGACCTACCTCTGTGTGGCTATATACTTGATACTACCATAACAGAAGAAGTCGCATTTAGACTCCCAACCCATATAGGAGCAATGACTGCCGGAAGTCGCCCTTAATGGAAGTCCATACCTAAGGAGTCAGCTGTGTAGGACAGTTGGGTAGAAACTTGTATCCTACGCTCTAACATATAGTCGTTCTGCTCGCAAAAATAGCTATGTTAAATATTTAAGCTTAGAACTGTGGCCAGTGAGGTTCTCTCTGCCAAGATGCAATGTCTGCGAGTATTTTCGAAGAATTCTTTCTGTTGTGGCATTTGTACTGCGGGTCGGCATTTCCCTGGCAACATAGTAACACAACCGATCATGCAGCCTCAACGACGATATATGAACTATAGCTTCTATAAGGTTGTTCGTATATAAGCAATCAAATCAACCAACCAACCAACCAACCAACCAACCAACCAACCCATACACAAGGTAAGGAAGAGCGATTGTTGATACGATATCTTCAGAATCCAGAAAGAACACTACAGGTAAAAATAAAGACATTTCCAGTATCGATGTTAGAATCGCATGTGAAGTTGAAAGTAACGTAACAATCACCTTCATAAAAACACTACCTAAACTACATTAAGAAGCTATAGCCGCTCAAAAAAAAAATAATAATAATAAAATAAAAATACAATGTATGGTTCTGTATGTTCCTCAGATTTTAATTTGATCAGACTTCACTTTAATTTAATGTTATTGGCTTTTTACGTCCTACCAACTACTTTTTACGGATTTCCGAAACGCCGATGTGCCGGAATTTAGTCCCTCAGGAGTTCTTTTATGTCCCCGTAAATCTACCGACATGAGGCTAACGTATTTGAGCACTATGAAATACCACCGGACTGAGCCAGGATCGAACCTGCCAAATTGAGGTAAGAAGGCCAGCGCCTAAACCGTCTGAGCCACTCAGCCCGGCAGACTTCATTTTAATTATTATCAAAGTATAATTCACCTTCCATGTAAAAACGCACGACAAACATGATATTTAAACATTCAACCATGTCTGAGCAAAGTGTGCATGCGAAGAACTTACACAATACCATGCACTCATTCTTTTAGCGACTGTACAAAACGTTAGCCCTTAAAATGACGGACCATTTATGTAGTGTAATTGATTAGGCGCTTGCCCTTCTGTGTTGAAGGAAGTGGAATCGAAACCCGGCACAGCTTGTTAGCATGCAGACGTGTCTAAATGCTAGAGCCGCATGTCAGTAGACTGATGTCAAATAACGCCGTTATTCGTACTTAAACTATAGTAGTTGTAGGAATTATTATTATTATTATTATTATTATTATTATTATTATTATTATTCTTTCTTTCTTTCTTTCTTTCTTTCTTTCTTTCTTTCTTTCTTTCTTAAACTATTTACCCTCCACGGTTGGTTTTTCCCTCGGGCTCGGCGAGGGATCTCACCTCTACCACCTTAAGGGCAGTGTCGTGGAGCATGAGACCGATGGTCGATGGATACAACTGAGGAGTAGGGTCAGTACCTCGCCCAGGCGGCCTCATTTGCTATGCTGAAATGGGGTCTTGTGGGGGATGGGATGATTGGAAGGGAAAAGGGATAGACAAGAAAGAGGGAAGGAAGCGGTCGTGGCCTTATGTTAGGTACCATCCCAGCATTTGCCTGGAGGAGAAGTGGGGAAACGACGGAAAACCACTTCGAGGATGGCTCTACTCAGTTGACCTCCTGAGGCGGAGTGGACCCCGTTCCAGCCCTCGTACCACTTTTCAAATTTCGTAGCAGAGCCGGGAATCGAACCAGGGCCTCCGGGGGTGGCAGCTAATGACGCTAACCATTACACCACAGAGGCGGGCATTATTATTATTATTACTATTATTATTATTATTATTATTATTATTATTATTATTATTATTATTATTAAGGCAGACAAAATGTTTAGTCAGTGCAATCACGGGAATTCAATCATGATCATCTATATTCCTGAAAAGAAGGTTCAAGGTTTTACGAACCTAATTATAAGCTGAAGTGCACTTCTTTGTTAAAGTACAACATGTTATCGGTTGGCCGGTCACGTCATTCGTGAACTAGACGCGCCGTCAGACCGGATAGGCTTATGGCTCGCCTGATAATATTGGACAAATTAATGAGACAAATGCTCAGCAGTGTGTAAGCGTTGATTACGCAGAGTAGGGGAGTTCACTGGTCGTTGAGACGGCTCGAAAGATGACAGGATAGTAATGAGAAACAGGTCGAATGTTGAGACTAGCCGTACTTCACACACAATAGAAAGGTCGGTTAGAGTAAAGAAACTCGCCAAATATAACACCGCCTAAGTCGAGTTTCAGCGCTTCCCGCATCATCAAAGAGCAAAGTTTTGAACCTACAAGTAGAGGTTGGAACTGAGCAGGTTGTTTGTTTTCAATACGGATATATCATTGCATGCAAGCGCTGAATCATCCAGACATTTTAGGTTCCCGATTTCAAACAATTAGCTGAACACTCGGGTATTCGTGAAAGAAGGCAAATAGGCCCTACTCATTTTGTGTTTTGTGTGAAGGAAATATTTTGTGAAAAGAAAACATCCCTTCTCTCAGCAAAAACAAAAATTAGTTTCAACGTAAAGAAATGCAATAGTTGGAGTGGGCAGAATGACTAACTGGCGAAATTTAACTACAACGTAGCGAAATTCTCAGTTATATAGTAGTTCTAACCAGATTGAAGATATCCGATGCAGGACCACGGTACTGTTATGATCTTTAAACGAGACACTACGACTGATAAAGTCCCTTTCAGATATAAAACATAATTCAAATTCGCCTTCTGGCCACGTATACTGAGGCGGGTAAAGAAACAGGAAGGCATATTAAAAAGCAGACAACAATAAGTCCATGAATGGCTCCATGGCCAATGACGTAGAAGTTTAAAACAATAGCAGTCATCAATGAATCAGAAGATATGCGGCATCATGATTTCTAGTCGCTTAAACTTAAGCCCGCTCGCATATATCGGTCTTAGGCATACTCGGAGGTCTGAGAGAAGCTAGCTTCAAAACGCCTGACCTTAAATGTGAATTCACTACCCAAAAATAACTGAACTCCAGGCGACTGACTTACACGAATCTTAACATAAAGGGTTAAGCTCTCTTCGAAGGTCAGAAATGGAACCATTCGGACAGCTCCGCTTGAAAATGCCGGGAGCAGTTTCCGGTGAAAAGCTGGGAGCAGGGAACCAATATTGGACCACAGTCTAGCCAGAAAAAATTCTTCTATATATGACGATCTCGAGGAACCCGTAGCATTATGTTGCGCAGAAATATTTAACAGGACGTTAAAAAAAATATCACGTGAGAAATATGAACTTTCTTCTTCTTTTTTTCTTTCTTTCTTTCAATTTGCTTTACGTCGTACCGACACAGGTAAGTCTTATGCCGACGATGGTATAGGAAAGGGCTAAGAGTGGGAAGGAAGCGACCATGGCCTTAATGTACAGCCAGCATTTGCTTGGTGTGGAAATGGGAAACCACGGAAAAGCACCTTCAGGGATGTCGACAGTGTGGTTCGAACCCACTATCTCCCGAATGCAAGCTCACAGCTGCGCAACCCTAACCGCACGGGAAACTAGCTCGTTATGAACTTTGTATTTTAGCGCCATTTCTTAGCCTGATCCTTACACTGTAAGACTAAACTGCATCCCAAAACTACATCAACAGCGTTGTCAATGGACTGCAAAGTCTTCAAGAAGCCCCACGATACCCATTATCCACACTTAATTTTTTTTTGTACATTCTGTCCAAGCAAACTAGCAGAAACTTTTTCAATTTTCAAGCTAGAGACTTCTGATTTTCAACACAAAGATACTTAAGGTCTCAGTTCCAGGTGACGGTTAATTACTCATCGTGACGCAGCCGTGAAAGTCCAAGATGTTCCTTCGAAACTCGTAAAAGTAGTTAGTGGGACATAAGCCAATAACCTAAGCTGTTGTGTTATACAAGCTGTTGATTAAGATGTCAGAAGTCCCTAACATGAAACAACAAACAGTTAACTCACCATAGTACAATCCCCGTCCAAGGGAATAAAGTCCTTATACCGTGAAATCAAAAAGGGGTTATGCCACTAAGATCCTATTGAGGAACACAATATTAATGTCTAATTTTCATTTTCTTTCAAACAGAGGATTCTTTCAAAATGTTGCTCAAGTTATTCATGCTTACTCCAGACAGAAGGCACAACATAAGGAAATGTGCAAGTTTTCTGCGAAGGACAAGCGAAACAAATATGGAGAAGAATAGACCCCACTCTCGCGAATGTTACTGCACTAAACGTAACATATGATTCCCAGAAGTTAGCAGCAGAATGAGCCCACTCATTTACTACGTTCCACCAGTATTTGCAGCGTAAATTTCCGGACTACTTTCAAAGAATTGCCTGTGTATGATTGCCACCCTGCACCTTAGGTCATTTTCTGCGAAATCCGGTTGATTAGTTGGGTGAATGATGGAAGGGATACACACGAGCAGGCTATTACAATATTAGTGCAGAGGGCAAACATCTACCGATATAACTAATATCATGTTAGTACACCTGTGTTTGAGTTTCTGGATGATACTCGATTTCCAGGTAGCGAATTTCACTTGACATACATCAGCGAAGGAATTACTCACGATATTTTGTGAGGACACGTCGGCAAAAATGACCATGATTTGAGATAGCCGACGTCAGTGTCGTAGTCAGTTTACCTTTATTCTTCTGTTTGGCCTCCGTCCCGGATGAGTTCGGTGGCATTTGAGGAGATTTAAATGCGTCAACTCCGTGTCATCGGCGTCCAGCTCGTTGAAGAACTCCTCCGGGACAAGACTATGACTCCCTGGAGCATTTTCTATGGTATGACATTATTATAATATTTGATAAGATAACTATTTAAAATAGCTGAAATTAAAGTATGAAATTTGCATTTCATAACATGTGTTAAAACTCTTGAGATGGTGTTAGACCGCACATGTATGTATGTTTAGTCCTCAGCAAGAAGGCTGGTTGGATCCTCAACAGTTCCGCCATCAGCTGTCATAGATGGCCTAGGCCTCACTGAAAAGGCGTACTAGGTAAATGAGTGAGGTAGTTCCCGTTGCTTTCCTCACCGAGCCAGAAGTTGCTATTACATATCAGTCTGCCAAGCCCACTGAAATGCATGCACGAACTGACCCTATGAGCAACATTTTCACACCATTCATAGCAGGGACTGGCTGCAGAAGGAATGGCATTACGAGCACCACTCATACCTCAGTCACTTTCATTTTGTCAAAGCCAAGGATAAAGCTGAGACAGATCAATGAAAGTAACAAAATTGCTCTAGCCCATACCAGAATACATAGTGCACTGTAAACACTTGGTCCCGCCAGCAAAGGCACAGATCGCACATAAGAGAATTTAAAGTTATCTCCCCTTTTTAACTTTGTTGGGAATTTTTATAAGCATTTAAGGTCAAGTAACGTTTATATTACGCTTCATCGTAGATCAAATACCAAAATATAAGACACGCATAAATTAATGAAAGTACAAGGTCTACAAAGTTGAAGATACGTTATATCACACAGTGGAATACTATTAGTATTTTAAGTGTATTCCTAGGCTTATGCGTCAGCCTTCCGACAAATGTCTCAACTGTTCTATGCGTCACAAACCGGTTATGAACACTATCGTTAAAAATAATTGGTTGGTTTACGTCGCACCGGCCGGCCCCTTGGTGTAGAGCAGCGTGCGTGCCTGCCTGATACCCGGAGGACCCGTGTTCGATTCCCGGCCAGGTCACGGATTTTTTACCTGGATCTGAAGGCTGGTTTGAGGTCTACTCCGTCTATGTGATTTAACTGAGGAGCTATCTAACAGTGAGATAGCGGCCCCGGTCTAGAAAGCCACGAATAACGGCTGAGAGGATTCGTCGTGCTGACCTCGTAACTACAGGCCTTCGGTCGCTTGGTAGGTCAAGGCCCTTTATGGCTGTAGTGCCATGGGGTAAGGTTTTTTTATTATATCGCACCGGCACAGATCGGTCCTATGGCGACGATGGGGTAGGAAAGGGCTAGGAGCGGAAAGGAAGCGGCCGTGGCCTTTATTAACGAGAACTGAAACCATCTCCGTGATGCTTTAGTTATTCCCTACGAAGACGTTACAAACCTATATTAAAAGTTGGTAAGTTGGTTATTTTTCTGGTACTACAATGGCAAATTTTTCACGGATCTCTCTCTCTCTCTCCCCCCCCCCCTCACTCCCTCTCTCTGACACCATCCCTGAAGCTTTCTAAAATACCTGAAGGGAACAGACTCTACTGTGTCTCCTAATATGGTTACTTCCATTTTTTCTGTCTATCTCAGTCTCATCCTTGGCTTCGACGATATGAAAGCAAGCGAGGTAAGAGCGATTCTAGTAACGCCATTCCACATGCAGCCAAATCCTGTGATGAATGGTGTGAACGTGTTGTTCATAAGGTCGGCTGGCTTATGCACTTCAGTGGGTTTGGCAGACTGATATGTAACAGCCTACTCTGGTTCGCTGAGGAAAGCAACGGGAAACCACTTCCACTGACGGCCCTAGTACGCCTCTTCATTAACACCTAGACTGCTTATGAGAGCTGACTGTGGATATGTTCAGGTTCCAACCAGTCTTCGGGCTGAGTACTCAACATACATACACCTGTAGTGAAACAGAGATTTTTTCCAATCAAATTACCAACGAAAGTGGGGGTATCATAAAACAAATCATACAAGATTGGGCTTCTAAAACTACGCGTGACAGGTGAATGAATGCGAACAATAAGGGAGCTGCAATTCGAAATACCACTAAATACCGCAAAGTGTCTACTCAAATGCAGCGTGAGCACTAAGCAAGGAATGTGCCGACTGACGAGGACTTCCACGTTTCGTAGTCCAGGGTTCCCGTATGTAACATACCCAACTTCTTTTGACCATTGATATCTTGAACCAATGGTAATTTGAGGGGAAAAACACAATAACCTAGATACTAATGCAATTAACCGGAAACTTACACAAATACATTGAACTATTCTCAAAATAATCACCTATTTATGTGGATCGAGTGCCTTGGAAATCGATCCTGCATCATTGGGCACAAATGAAGACCAAATTCGATCAGCGTTATTTATTTGTTCTTTCATATCTTAACCGACTTCGAATTCAAGAAATCTGTTAGGAATGTACGAGTTTTTCGCGGGATTTTTCGATGATACAGACCACTATCTGATCTGTAGTGAACTAATTATCTCTAGGCCTCGGGTAGAGAATGTGAAATCTGTCTGCAAACGAATACAGGTAGAAAATCTCCAGGACGAGGAAATTAGACGGAAGTACATGGATATGATTAGTGAGAAGTTTCGAACAGTAGACAGTAAGCAGGTTCAGGATATAGAAAGAGAATGGGTGGCATACAGGGATGCTGTAGTAGAAACAGCAAGGGAATGCCTAGGAACAACTGTTTGTAAAGACGGGAAAAGGCGAACGTCTTGGTGGAATGATGAAGTAAGAGCAGCTTGTAAACGTAAAAAGAAGGCTTATGAGAAATGGCTCGAAACAAGGGCCGAGGCAGACAGGGATTTGTACGTAGATGAAAGAAACAGAGCGAAACGAATAGTTGTTGAATCCAAAAAGAAGTCGTAGGAAGATTTTGGTAATAACCTGGAAAGGCTAGGTCAAACAGCAGGGAAACCTTTCTGGACAGTAATAAAGAATCGTAGGAAGGGAGGGAAAAAAGGAAATTAACAGTGTTTGAGTGATTCAGGTGAACGCATAAAAGATCCCAGGAAATCATTGGAGAGGTGGAGGGAATATTTTGAACATCTTCTCAACGTAAAAGGAAATCATCCTGGTGGTGTTGCGAACAGCCAAACTCATGAGGAGGAGGAAAATGACGTTGGTCCACGCTTGAGGAGGTGGAGAGGATGGCAAATAAACTCCATTATCATAAAGCAGCAGGCATAGATGAAATTAGACCTGGAATGGTGAAGTATAGTGGGAAGGCAGAGATGAAATGGCTTCAGAGAGTAGTAAGATAAGCATGGAGTATTGGTAAGATACCTTCGGATTGGACAAGAGCAGTAATTGCACCTATCTATAAGCAAGGGAGCAGGAAGGATTGCAACAACTATCGAGGTATCTCATTGATTAGTATACCAGGCAAAGTGTTCACTGGCATATTGGAATGGAGGGTGCAATCAGTAGTTGAGAGGAAGTTGGATGAAAACCATTGTGGTTTCAGACACAGAGGGGCTGTCAGGATCAGATTTTCAGTATGCGCCAGGTAACTGAAAGATGCTACGAGAGGAATAGGCAGTTGTGTTTATGTTTCGTAGATCTAGAGAAAGCATATGGCAGCGTACCGAGGGAAAAGATATTCGCCATATTGGAGGACCATGGAATTAAGGGTAGATTATTAAAATCAATCAAAGGCATTTATGTTGAAAATTGGGCTCCAGTGAGAATTGATGGTAGAATGAGTTCTTGGTTCAGGGTATTCACAGGGATTAGACAAGGCTCTAATCTTTCACCTTTGCTGTTCGTAGTTTACATGGATCATCTGCTGAAAGGTATAAAATGGCAGGGAGGGATTCAGTTAGGTGGAAATGTAGTAAGCAGTTTGGCCTATGCTGACGACTTGGCAGATTGTGCCGAAAAATAGGTGCAACGAATATGGTCTGAAAATTAGCCTTTCGAAGACTAAATTGATGTCAGTAGGTAAGAAATTCAACACAACTGAATGTCAGATTGGTGATACAAAGCTAGAACAGGTCGATAATTTCAAGTATTTTGGTTGTGTGTTCTCCCAGGATGGTAATATAGTAAGTGAAATTGAATCAAGACGGAGTGAAGCTAATGCAGTGAGCTCGCAGTTGCGATCAACAGTATTCTGTAAGAAGGAAGCCAGCTCTCGGACGAAACTATCTTTACATCGGTCTGCTTTCAGACCAACTTTGCTTTAGGGAGCGAAAGCTGGGTGGACTCAGGATATCTTATTCATAATTTAGAAGTAACAGACATGAAAGTAGCGAGAATGATTTTTGGTACAAACAGGTGGGAACAATGGCAGGAGGGTACTCGGAATGAGGAGATAAAGGCTAAGTTAGGAATGAACTCGATCGATGAAGCTGTATGCATAAACCGGCTTCGGTGGTGGGGTCATGTGAGGCGAATGGAGGAGGATAGTTTACCTAGGAGAATAATGGACTCTTATGGAGGGTAAGAGAAGTAGAGGGAGACCAAGACGACGATGGTTAGACTCATTTTCTAACGATTTAAAGATAAGAGGTATAGAACTAAATGAGGCCACAGCACTAGTTGCAAATAGACGATTGTGGCGACGTTTAGTAAATTCACAGAGGCTTGCAGACTGAACGCTGAAAGACATACCAGTCTATAATGATAATTTATGTACGTGTATATATATATATATCTCCCTTTAAGCACTTTGACACAGTAAACCTTTGAAAGAAAAAGAAAGGTCTTGCCTAACGCATTACATTTACCTAATATAATTTAACTAAGACATACCAATTTCTGATTTCTGATAACTCTGAGGTCAAATGGGTTGTATATTTATTAGACATTGATATTATCTTATTTCTACATTATTTTGATCGTGGTAGGCCTTCTACTAGTTTACTGCGCCTTGAGTAGGATCAATTCATTTGCAAGCTTCCTGTAGGTCAGGGACACCCTAGATGGTAACCGCCAGACAGTAATGTAATTTAACAGACATACATGAGTGTCCGAGTTCCAGAACCGGATCTGAATGGCCAAGCCGCCAGGCTTCCAGCAGCCATCAGTAGCTATTCGTGACTTACTAACCGAAGAGAACGAACGAACTAGCCACACAGGAGCAAGACGTGAGCAGTAAGAATGTTGACTATATCAAGAAATATACATACATAAATAGGTTCTTTCAATAGTGCTAACTAAGCAGTGTAAAACACCTATATGATTCCTGAAAACCTACATCCATTCGTGCACTAGAATTCAAAACAACAAAGTGCCTTATCCAAACCAGGACGTTGGTGACCTATTCATAGTCCCCAGCTATGCCTGGCAAAACTGACAGGCATCCTGAGCCGGGGTTCACACGCAGTAGGGTGGCGAGTTCCTGTCTGCCCCTGCTCCAGCCAACAGTTCTTAGGCTACCCATCCAAGTGGCGACAACGCCCAATGTTGCTTGACTCGGAGATCTCGGGATCTGGAGTTTCAACATGGCTACGCAGCTGACATACTCGGACTCACAAGGAATTACATGTTAAGCTCTTCGTACAATTCATCAGTATTATCACCAGGAAGATCCTCACCATCATGATCATGCTTAACACTATAGGTGATAAAATGAGATGGAGACCCGTATATTTATTCCACTTACGGCTCAAGTCTGAAATAGTGGAATCATTTACCTTTAACTCGCCTACGGGTGTCAAAAAAAAAAAAAACTGCACCTGGCGAGCCGAACTTGTCCTCGGACACTCCCGGCACTAAAAGCCATACGCCATTTCTTTTTTCTTCATAAAGAAAGTTTCCGCGATAGCTTTGGCTTTTGGCTCCAGGACTTGAAATAAATACTATTCAGCGGCGTGAATGTGCGAAAATAATGCTTTGGATGGCCACTGTCAGAGCCCTGATACGAAACTCATATTTCCGACTGGTGCACTACTGTGGAGCGGACTTATTCGACTACTAATTCTTTTTCTTATACTTCCGCTTTTCTCACACCTCTATGGTCGCGGGTGCGAACTGTGTCACACACGTGGATTTGGCCCTGTTTCTGCGGCCGGATGCCCTTCCTGACGCCAAACCTGCATGGGGGATGTAATCACTATTGCGTGTTTCTGTGGTGATTGGTAGTGTGTTTTCCGAATGTGAAGAGCAAAGTGTTGGCACAAACACCCAGTCTCCGAGCCAGAAGAATTAATCGGACGCGATTAAAATCTCCGACCACCCGGTAATCGAACTCGGGACCCTCTGAACCGAAGGCCTTAACGCTGACCATTCAGCCAAGGTGTCGGACTTATTCGACTACGAATGTGAGCGTCAAAACAAGAAAATTAAGGTGAAAAACATGTACGCAAAAATATCCCTCTCAAAAATAGTATAAGTACTCAATAAGCCTGTTCACATATGACTGATATACTCTACGGGTGCCTTCCAAAGAAAATATCGAAAGAAAACTAAAAGGGTCAGTGGGCAGCATTCCAAAAGTAAGGACACTGTTAATTAACGACAATTCCACTTCATTCTTCACACATACGCTGCAATGAATTTTCAACGCGAATACTACAGTATAAGTAAATATTCCGGCAGTCAGTAGATTACGTAACAAGAGCAATTACCGTATTGCCGAACTTTCTAAACACAGATCGGGTTCATAACTCATTTGGATAGGATCTCGCCTATTGTGCTCAAGGTTACAGGATATTTTCCAGACGCAGACTAATTAAATGCGAGAGATTCGTGTCTTCCCAGGACAAAACTCGCGCAATTCGGCGCCTTTTCAAGTCGTTGGTATTTGGAGAAGAGTTGTATGTGTATGTTCAGTCTTCAGCCCTAAGGCTGGTTGGATCCTCAACAGCTCTGCCATCAGCTGTCATAGATGGCCTAGGCATCACTGAAGAGGCGTAGTAGGGAAATGAGGACTGAGGCAGTTTCCCGTTGCTTTCCTCACCGAGCCAGAAGTTGCTATTACAATCAGTCTGCCAAGCCCACTGAAATGCATGCACCAACCGACCCTATGAGCAACATTTTCACACCATTCATAGCAGGGACTGGCTGCATAAGGAATGGCATTACTAGCATCGCTCACACCTCAGTCACTTTCACATTGTCAAATTCAAGGATAAGACAGAGAGAGATCAATGAAAGTAACAAAATTGCTCTAGCCCATACCAGAAGACATAGTGCACTGTAAACACTAGGTCCTGCCAGCAAAGACATTCCTGCCAGCAAAGGCATAGGAGTTAAACAATTAAATTATTATACTATATCCGGTTCCACAGATGAGTAGTCAGCGTCTTGGCCTTCGGTCCTCTGGGCCCCTGGTTCGATTCCCGGTCGGGTCGATGGATTTTAACATTAAACGATCAAATTCCTTGGCTCATGAACTGGATGTTTGTCTGTCCCCAATGTCCCTGTGACTCACACACCACACACAACACTATTCACCACCAAAAAAACAAGAAGTTGTCCACACATGGAAGATCCCACCTACCCCCGTCTATTAGATTGGTTATTTGCAAACTGCCTGAGAACAAATGAGAACAAAGTCAAGAATTATCGTACGGCTCAGTTTAAAAGCAATAAAAACCACCCCCAAACAGTTTAGTTTTAATAGTATGGTTTATGGTGTAATTCCAACTGTAATCAAAATACGAGAAATTAGTTACATGCTTTTTCGCAGCAAGAAGCTGACGTTCCGAAGGAGAAATGTATAATGAAATCCTTCTCAGCTCGAGCAAACGTTCTCAAATAATATCTTATTTCCGTAAAGCTTGTTCTAAAATAATTATCCTGCACTAGAAACATTGTTTATATTACATTACCAACGCCTACGTAGAATTAAATTCGTGGAGTTCCCGAGGTACGGTTATCTCGGTATGGATAGTGTGCTATTTCTTCCTGTTTGGTGACGTCACAAGACGTAGACACTTGGGCGGTCGCCAGCTAGTGGAGCATGACGGAGTTCAAGGTTCACACAAGGCCGCGGTCTCACTGTTAAATTAACCCCTCTTGCTAGACAGCGTCACAACCGGTTATTAATTTCCAGCCTCAGCATTGGCAAATAAAATATCATCTCAGTTTTAATCAGTTGTGCTAAGCTATATTCTAAAGATAACGACACATTACTATGACCGAGCGAGTTTAAGATCACGAGCCCGAGGTGTAACCGTATTCGAAACCCACCATGACACTCTGAAGATGGTTTTCCGTAGAAAATAACCGACTCCCTTTGGCGCATTCGCTTGATTGTTGTCCTTCCGTTCCCAAGGTAGCGGGTTCGATCTCGGGTGAAGTGGGTGGCATTTTACGATGTTCGAATAAAATAACTCCATATCGGTGGCTTCTATCGTGTTAGTGAACTCCTGTGGGACAAAATTCCGACATATAAGCGTCTCTTGAAATCTATAGCAACTGAAGAAATGTTAAAATAATAATAATAATAATGATAATAATAATACTGAGCGAGTTAGCCGTGCGGTTAGTGTCACCAGCTGTGAGCTTGCATTCGGGAGATAGTGGGTTCGAATCCCACTGTTGGCAGCCCTGAAGATGGCTTTTCGTGGTTTCTATTTTTCACACCGGGCAAATGCTAGAGCTGTACCTTCATTGAGGCCACGGCTGCTTCCTTCCTACTCCTAGCCCTTTCCTATCCCATCGTCGCCGTAAGATCTATCTGCACAGGTGCGACGTAAGGCAAATAGAAAAAATGTAATATAATTATACACTGGTTACCCTCTTAACCAACCTGCTCGGGAATTGGACCCTTAGTCGGATAACGAAATAGCCAGTTAAACCTACAAAATTGATATAAAGGGCCTATTCAACAGCTCAACTTGATTTGATTATGTTTTAAACAATATTTCGAAACATATGTGGCTTAAAAGTGTGTTTCTTTATAGGACAAGTAATATAATACTTAACTTTTAATATTATCAAAATATAATTTTCTTTTTCTTACTATTTGCTTTGCGTCGCACCGACACAGATACGTCTTATGGCGACTATGGGATGGGAAAGGCCTAGGAGAGGGAAGGAAGTGGCCGTGGCCTTAATCAAGGTACACCATTTGCCTGGTGTGAAAATGGGAAACCACGGAAAACCATATTCAGGGCTGCCGATAATGGGATTCGAACCCACTATCTCCGGGATGCAAGCTCTCAGCTGCGCGCCCCTAAGCGCACGGCCAACTAGCCCGGTCAAAAGATAAATAATTAACCTCCCATTTAGATACAAACCCTGCGGATACCAACAAACATTATATCTACTCTATAGGTTCAATTGTTTCTGAGAAAATTGTACATGCGACGAACGAATACAATACCACGCGCTCATTCTTTCTTCTTTGCGGCTGTTCATACAAACGTGAATATCTGCCATGATACGAAATATTAGATCCCGTTCATGGTTCTATAGCTGTATTTTTTACTTCATAACACAATCGCTTACTCATTAAAGTAAACTTTTGAACAATCTATCATTAACTATTAAAAACGATACTTACAATAAAATGGACTTAGACTTAACACATGAAACAGAATATACTTAATCTATGCGCCCATTAGTTCGTTTTTTGTCCGACGACACGAAGTCACGCCATTTCCTCATAAACATGAACATAATATCTGAAAAGTCTTTCGGGACGTGAAATGTCCCGAATTCGGTTCGTTGTCCATGAATTCATTCTAATGTTACACCAAATAAATGATGTTGGCAGATTTAACGAGTTCCGTCGGTGGAAACAATGATGTCCGCAACACTGCTCACGTCCTGCAATTATTCCTTATTTAGCGGTTGTACCATATGTTAAAAGCCGCCGCTATCTTCACTCCACTGTTAAGAGCCGAACGTTTAAATTAGTAACTAACGTGAATGTGCGTGAATGTATTCCTACCGGATATAAGTTCAGTGTAGAAATGATCGAAGCAAAAATTATTTTAAATTTTGATTTAAGGAGTTTTGAATTTGTAGACTTTGTAAAAGACGACAAGTAAATGCTGAATACAGATACTGGCAGTAAAAGGTACAAATGGAGAAGAATGTTAACGAAAAGAACAAGATGCGGATGTAATGAAATAAGAATGATGTAAGATCACAGTTAAATGATCTAAAATAAGATTGTATTTATACGACTGTAGGCACATTATACATTGTAACGATATAATAATACTGTATTTCATCATTTTAAAGTATGTATAATATTAAAAGTTGAATGGGCAGTCTTTTTGCCTCAAATTTAGTTTCTGCTATTGACACAGTTTACAAGGTATATTACACACACACACACCCACCCACCCACCCACCCACCCACCCACACACACACACACACACGCGCGCGCGCGCGCGCGCGCGCGATGATTTATGATTCAAAGTCCCGAATTGTCACGCTTCAAAATGAAAAATCAAGTCACTACGTCACTACTATCACAGAGTCATCTTTCATCAATTTGAGATTGTAATGAGAAAAATAAATCACATCTACACTAAATGTATGTATGTATGTATGTATGTATGTATGTATGTATGTATGTATGTATGTATGTATGTATGTATGTTCAGTCCTCAGCCCGAAGGCTGGTTCGATCCTCAACAGCTCCGCCATCAGCTGCCATAGATGGCCTAGGCATCACTGAAGAGGCGTAGTAGGGAAATGAGGACTGAGGTAGTTTCCCGTTGCTTTCCTCACCGAGCCAGACGTTGCTATTTATATCAGTCTACCAAGCCCACTGAAATGCATGCACCAACCGACCCTATGAGCAACATTTTCACACCATTCGTAGCAGGGGCTGGCTGCATAAGGAATGGCATTACTAGCATCGCTCATATCACAGTCACTTTCATATTGTCAAAGCCAACGATAAGATAGAGACAGGGCAATAAAAGCAACAAAATTGCTGTAGCCTATACCAGAAGGCATAGTGCACTGTAAACACTAGGTCCTACCAGCAAAGGCATAGTAAATGACTAAGAATCCGAAAATAGGCAGGGCAGTTTCCTATCAATACTAACTGGGTTATAATTTACTTCCCAGACCATAGTTAAATTTAGTGCCCGTATCATTACGGGATGAAAGTATTCGTGCACTTAACTATCCAACGGAAATAATAAACGTAAATGCTCTTGAAGCAAGAATAACGGCAATGGCTCATCAATGATGGGTGCTCATTAACGATTACTGCGAGACCACGCCCTATCTCGCCGTTAATTACAAGTGATGGTAATGCAAATTAATATAACATAGCTGAAATGGTAATATGAAAATAATGAATAATTCATATAGGACATTAGAATATTACGAACATTATATTGCTATTGTTGCTCTGTTATCATAATGTTCTATATGAATTTACAAACCAATTCCAACCACCATTCTGCGGGATATTGCGGAAAAGTTACGTGTGCATTAATTAGATAGCAGTATATACACGAATATATTCTGCGGCGGGGCAAAAATGCAGTTAATATATGATATGTCTAATTTCATTTTACATGAAAGCGATCTGGTTCGAATCATTGCCATGATCTTTAAACCACAAAACCACTTATACGTTCTGTTTTTCCCCCAAATGAATAAACAGATATGCATGCTCTAATTGCATATTGCGTTTTACAAAATTATATTAATATATTAATGTACAATAATATTTTTCTGATAAATAAACGACCTCTCCAGCAAGTATATTATTTGATGCATAATTATGGAATTAGTGAGAATGGAAGTTGCGGGACGAAAATCAAGAGCGGAATTACTCGCAAAAAGTACCTTTTCCTTTTTTTACTTCACACCAACTCAAGACAAGTCTTACAGCGACGATGGGATGGGACAGGGCTAGCACAGGGAAGGAAGTGACCGTGGCCTTAATTGAGGTACAGCTCCATCATTGGCCTGGTGTGAAATCGGGAAACCACGGAAAACCATTTTCACGGCTGGCGCTAATGCGTATTCGAACCCACCATCTCTTGGATGCAAGCTCAAATCTTCGTAACCCGAACCGCACAGGCAACTCGCTCGGCCCGTGCAGAAGACTAAACTACTATGTACCAACAGGCCCAACCTCCTCCTTCATATAAGGTTCCTACATACATTCATCAGGACCGTACTAATGCAAATAAAAGCTAAACTAAAATGTTCACAATTGTGAGGACAGGTAAGAAGGCAAATACTGAGGTTTTGCGCGGAGTTCGACAAAGTGTATATCCTCTGAACTCAATATACAAACAACGTCGTTCATGGTTGAGTCATACTTAACTCCATTCTTCATTAATGACAACCATTGCAGAAGGCTTGGGGAAAACCTCAGAATTCATAAAACCGATCTTAGAAAATGTTGGCGTGGGAAGTTACATAACAATGAAGTGGACAGGCATCAATCAGATAGCATGGTACAGTTCTTGGGCTGAATACCTGTTGAGGAATTTTAGAATAACATTTTATCTCTGAGTATACGAACAAAATCAGCAGGGAAATTCCTCTCAATTCATAACAAAATGGCAAAACCATGAGATACTCAGGATATATTTTGAAATATAATTGGGCAACCAACAGATCATCAACGTAATTATACGAACGTGCCTTAGTGGAAGTGTGTCAAGAATGTAGCACGTTAAACTCGTCTTCTGTAGTGACTCTAATGCGAGTTTGATGCTTTCTGCGACATAGAACACGTGCTGACAGGTAGCACACAATCAAGCAATGACACGCAGCAAATACCATCGTGACATCGCAACACAAACTTCTACCAACTGCCAAATAGATAAATAAACATTGGTTCAGTTATATCCACTAAATTACGGAAGATACTCAGAAGGATTCTAAAATATATGCGGTATTCATCACACACTTGTCCTGCTTTCTACACGGAAAAAGAATGGAAGAGGGCATCAGCATGAAGCAGTGCGTGTGCTCCAAACTCTATTCATCGAAAATATTCGGCTCGATGTACGCCAGATTTCCCTGAGTGTGTGCGCCGCAACAAAGAATATGATGGAAGAGCGAACGAACTCTTTACATCGTATTATGGAAGGGAGTGAAATATCACGAATGTCGACAAGTACTTTGAGGAAGGCAAGGCAAGTAAATACCAATTGTAGCCTGTGCACAACTGGTTGATGGAGCGGCCAAGTGTCCGAATTTCATGAAATGAATTCAATGAAAATCGCGGGAAAGACTTAACAAACCTCACGCCATACCATGGCAAAACAGGTAGCGTTATTTCAATAAATAAACAAGGTGTACGGTTATGAACACTTACTACTAAATTAGAGTTTCTTCCGTCAGCAGTTAACAAGAGAAACAGAAATAGTTTCCGAATTGTTACGCCGCCGTGTGCTAGAGAATTTTCTAGCACTGATGTTACTTTTGATTTTTATATATAACCGTAGATTCCTATTCTGTTGTACAAGTACATATAAATCTGTGGAGTGTAGCATTTTTCTTAGCCTTATGGTAATTAATATGCAACAGGCTACTCAAATTCTGCTCAAACTGGAAATATCTAAACGGGAAATACCTCAAGTAATGTTTTGTGGTCGGATATTTTGAATGAAGTTGCATGACTATTAGTATTCATAACTGGGGCGTGAATTGCGAGGATTTAAATTCAAGGTAGCCTGTATTTCAATGCCGTTCGAATAAATTATGCGCCGGAGAAAACTTGAGATGAAATTTTTTTAGGGCGAATGTTTGAAATAAAATTTGAACGTTCTTTCTTGAGCAGATTCTACGTTTCAACATTTTAAAGTAAAATGACCCTGAGTTTTTTATCGCATGGTTTAAACTGTATTGTACATGCGCAAAATCCACGAAGATACGACTTAGTTCAAAGCGATTTATCTCGGATTTCCTAGCTCCCGATCATGAAGTTAGCATTTTCTTGTTACTGTGGAGGACAAAGTGCCACAGTTACATCGTAGGTGCTCGCTGCTGTGCATTAAGACTGTCTTCCGAGTTGAAATACTGTATTTCGGCATCCATGTTAGCATTCACCGAGAGGTGGGTGTAAAAGAAAGGACATTGTACAGGGTCTTGCTACTGACTTTGATGGAGAAAGCTGCGTCGCTGGAGTTTGGTAAATTTTTCTTTGTTAATGTTCCAACCTGATATTAGTGGATGTTTCGTTTAATGCGTTCAAAATACTGCTAAGGATAGTCATCCGACGCTATTTCAGGTAACTCTCCAAAGAGGATACATTTCCGACAGTTGATAACGAACCAGGCGTCCCGTTGAACTATCCGTGCCGATACGAACCTAGTCCAATTCCAGCAATACTATAGGTGTGGAGGCAGTACTTGTTTGTAAGTACTGTCAGCCACAACTTCGGCTGACGACTTGCGCATGTTCATCACGTCTAAACCCAGAAGCACGCAGCAGAAAACAATGTACTGACTAATGAAGATGAAGATAACTGTCACTGAAGTCAATGCGGGCTTTAGAGAAGGATATCGCGTGCCTGGCAGCCAACAGACCAGAGGGCAGCGCTACGAAGCAGAACATGAGGGCGCGATAAACAAGTTGTGGTAATAACTAGCACCGCCACTCCCACTGCCGAGCCCAACACTACTGCACAGGCTTGTAACAAATATCACCAATAAAACTCCGTATATTATTATAGTTTAAGTACACCCATGTTTGATTACATTTTTCTTCAGTTCAAGAAAGTTTCCCAGAATCAGTGCAATTGATGCTTCGGATATTCATTTTTCAATTATCTGGAGTTAGTTCACTAACCTTTCTCTAACTGTAAAACAAATATGTAACATAAACCCGAAATTAATTTCTAGCCATCTGAATCCATGTATAAATAGATAATTCAATTTTGAAGCCTAGTGAAGGATAAAGCTCAACAGAACTAAATTTACCTTCAGATAATTAACAGAAAATAGAAGGATACTCCGCATGTGCTGTATATGGATGGATGCCCAGAAAAAATTATCGCTTAAGCATAGTATTGATCAAATGTTTTCTCCAAGCTTACCTATAGTACACCTGGTTATATGCAATTTTTACAGTTATATAAAACATATTTTGCTTTGTTCGACGGTGATTAGTTGATGAGAAAAAATGCGTCATTTACATCACTGGCTAGGTTTATCACATGATCAAACTCCCCTCTGAGTCCTGTCTACAAATAGTAAATGGCAACATCATTTGTCCTAGTGACGTACAATCAGTCAAGGGATGAACCAATCACTCTTCAACGCTCCAATCAATACTGCGCTTTCACTCACTGTATACTACAATGATCTGCCTCAATTTCTATGACTGCATTTCTGAACCATAGCACTTGATAGTCTAAACAGCCAATTCAATAACAATGGTGTCACTACCCATTAAGGTATTGTTACTTAGTATTTGCAAAAGCAAGCTTACAGTTTTACGGTACTGTTGCCATAGGAGATCGTAGCAAGGGAACCTCCAAATTTTCGTGGAATTCAAACCACAGGAACTTGAATATTTTTTTAATCCCACATGCACTGGCAGGGCCTCTAACCCCGGTCGTCTTGGTGAGAAGCCAGTGGTAATACATTTAACTATCACGTCCCGCTTATATGCGTATGAATAACTTCATAAATGATAAACGTTAGGGTATATTAAGCTGACTAAGCAAATGTTCACGAAACGTATTAGGACAATAATGAAATTTGTTATTACTGATATTATTCAACAAATTATTAATTTAAAATTTTGGTTTAAATTACCACATTAGGTTCCTCGCTATGGTGGCAAATTGAGAAATTATCTTCGAATGGCTACGAACTGCACGCAAATTTGGTCGCCATGGACAGGTTATTTGAAATTGAAAATAATGCTAACGGTTCACAGCTAGCAAACTAAACGCCTGTCAGTGTTACAGTTTACAATGAATATGTGTAATACTACTACTACTACTACTACTACTAATAATAATAATAATAAATAATTTATTTGTCCAGGTTTGACCACTACTTTGTATGTAACTTATATTACGTTAGGTTGCCGTCGTTTTGCAAATATTACAGAATTACTTTTACTTTCTATTTTAGTCCATGCCCCGCCGAAATAGGCAGATCCCCACCATTTGCCTGGTGCGAAAATGGGAAACCACGGAAAACAATCTTCAAGGCTGCCCACAGTGGGGTCCGAACCCACTATCTCCCGAATGCAAGCTTACTGCTATGCGACCCAAACTGCGTAGCCAACTCGCACGGTACATTATCTTTATAGATGAGTCGTCTAGTGGACCCCTACTCGATTCGAGAGTTAGTCACCCCACATAGCTAAAAACTGATTGAATGATGATAATGTATTCAAAACGTCAGCAACCCGTATATAATGTACAGTACACTGCCTGACCAAAACTTGAAGCACCTAGAAGGGGAGGAGGAAACGGAATGAAAATTCACGTGTTGAGAGGGTACGTGATGTTATTTCAGTGATTACAACATCGACTTTAAGTAACAAAGAACTTGGCAGTACGAGCCCACTTATCAGTATGGCGTTACACTCCCTCTGGCCTCTATGCATGCACTGATTCGGTAGGGGAGGGTGTCATAAAGATGCTGTATCCTCTCCTGAGGCAATTTCGCCCACAACTGTTGTAACTGGTTCTTGATGTCCCGGATACTGGCTCTGGAACGGAATTGCCGTCCGAGCTCTTCCCACACATGTTCTATCGGGGTTAGATCTGCGGATCTTGTTGGCCACGGGAGTACCTCAACATAACGCAGACAGTTCATACACACGTGGCGTGTGGACGAGCATCGTCCTGTTGAAAAATGGCACCACGATACTGTCGCATGAGAGGTAACACACGAGGACGCAGTATGTCCGTGACGTACCGTTGTGCCGTCAGAGTTCCATCAATCATGACCAGCCGTGACCTGAGTTATACCCGATGGCTCCCCATACCACGACGCCAGGAGTAGAACCGCTATGCCTCTCCAAAAACATTGCTAGAATAGAACCTCTCCCCAGGTCGCCTCAATACTCGCAGACGATGGCCATTTTGGGGTAGTGCAGAATCGCGATTCATCGCTGAACACAATGCGACACCATCAGCAGTCCATGCTTCCCTACCACGGCACCACTCCTAACGCAGACGTTTGTGTTACGGCGCTAAAGGCAGTCTACGCATGGGACGGTAATACTCTAGTCTAGCTGCTTCTGGTCTCCGACCAGTGGTGCGGGATGTCACAGGGAGCCATTTACTTGTTCTCGGATGGCAGGCGCAGATGTGAAGGTGTTACGGTGTGCTTGGGGCACAATACGGCCATCCTCCCTTGTGGTAGTCAGACATGGTCCATCGAAACGTTGACGACGACTATACCTGCCTTCATGTTCCCATGCAGTCCAACATCAGGACACTGTCACAACCGAATGCCCCACAAATCTGGATATTATACGATTAGACCAGCCGGCCAAATGGGGACCCACAATGAGGCCACTTTCAAAATCTGTCAGGTGCTGATAACGCTGTCTCGCACGAGTACGCGGCATTTCCATATCCTTCTCAGTGATCACTCAACATATGCCAAATGTTACTGTTTGGACACCCCTGAGGGGGGCCTTTTTTGGTCCCAGTACCGGTGCGCTTTACTGCACTCTTCTGCTGGCCTGTTTAGGAAAATAAGAATAATTTTATATTTTGTGATAATAATAATAATAATAATAATAATAATAATAATAATAATAATAATAATAATAATAATAATATTTAAACATCTGCATAGTGATTTACTGTAAAGTGAGAATTGGCTAACGTTCAACCTTCGCATTGACATCTGACCATGTTTGAGTGACAAGGGCCAAGCCTGGTTGGTGACCCATCCAAACTTTGACCCCGTCCGGTGTTGCTTAACAATAACCGGGCCTTGCTGCTGGATTGTTAGCAAGCGTACATGAATTATAATCATATATTCAGGTGTGTTAGTTGTGTGTGACTAAACGCCTGTCAGTGTAACAGTTTACAATGAAAGAAATTATCTCTGAAAAAGAAGCTTTCGCGTCGCACATGATAAAATGGAAATGGCATATCAACTGACCAAAGACGTTTACCACAAAAATTCCATATCTTTGAATGCAAAACTCAAACATTACTGTACTGTCATAAGACCAGAAGCTTTTTATGCAGCGGAATGCCTTGTTATGAATAAGAAGGGCCTGATAGAAAAATTGGAAATTAAAGAAAGAAAGAAAGAAAGAAAGAAAGAAAGAAAGAAAGAAAGAAAGAAAGATCTTATGGATTTGCAGCAAATGTGCGCATTCCGCCTAGGCGTCCTGTCTCCATCCAATGCTTCGGTAGCGGTGGTGATGGTTACTGTTTTGTGGGGTTGTGCTGGTTCGTTGTGGACATATGACATTTTTTCTAGTGAGATCAAGTATATGGGAGCCTCAGGGCGAAAAAGGATATACGACGCCGTTCAGGTCCCTTACATACAAATCCTGGTAGCAACACTAAACACGAACAACACTAATTCACTCTGGTGACCGTTCAACTTGTCACAGAGAATTCCAACTCTAATCATTTCCATACCCGGCGATGGTGTGTACGAAGTTATACCGACATCCGACCATTTCTTCTGGGTGCTGTCCGGCTCCATTGCTAAATGGTTAGCGTGCTGGCCTTTGGTCACAGGAGTCCCGGGTTCGATTCCAGGCGGGGTCGGGAATTTTAACCATAATTGGTTAATTTCGCTGACACGGGGGCTGGGTGTATATGTCGTATTCCTCATCATTTCATCCTCATCAGGACGCGTAGGTCACCCACGGGAGTCAAATCAAAAGACCTGCATCTGGCGAGCCGAACTTGTCCTCGGACACTCCCGGCACTAAAAGCCATACACCATTTCATTTTTTCTGGGTGCTTGAAATTTTTTGTCAGGCAGTGTATACAGAACAACGCCCAGGTCCAACGGACGAAGAATGTAACAGTAGTAGTACTACAGCCCATGCCTCTTGAAATCTAAAATAATATCTTTGGTTTTACGTCCCACTAAGTTAACGGTTTTCAGAGACACCAAGGTGCCAGAATTTTGTCCGTACGTAATATTTTATGTTGCTGTAAATCTACTGGTAGGAGGCTGACGTATTTCAGCACCATCAAATACCACCCGACTGGACCGGGATCGACCCCACCAGGTTGGGGATAGATAGATAGATAGATAGATAGATAGATAGATAGATAGATAGATAGATAGATAGATAGATAGATAGAAGCCTTACTGCGAAATTAGAGCTCCTGGCCCTCTCTTGCATTTAATCACATACATATTAATACAACCAATTGAAACTTAAAAACAAGCGCTCTACCATCTGAGTCACTAAGCTTTGCGTATTTATGTCTGTCTGTTAATAATTTTCTTTGATGCCTCAGCAGTTTTGTTGGAAGATCTGTGTTCTTCGGCAGTAAACACTGGCTGGAACAGAGTACATAGTCATACAATTACGGCTTTTATACGCTCTCTTCAGCTGTACGCTACATATAAGCTTGTGTATGCACGGTGCAGTTAAGTTTACATTGCTGCAAAGTGAATAGGTGTGTCTGTGTGCTGATCTTCGCAAACACTTCTCTTGTATTTAGAATTCCAACTAACAGAGAGTAAAAAGTATTATATGCAAAGCTAGCAAGGTTCGGCATTCGACGTGCAATTCGTGCTACATTACTTAAGAAATCTCGAGAACTTTCATGATTCCACATAAATCATGTTTAGGTTATCTACACGAATATAAATGTTTTTATTTTAAATATGACATGACTTGTAAATTAAATTCCATGTGTAATTGTCGTGCGCTGCTATACATGACGATTAGTATTCCCCATCGTGGCCGGAAATCACATCCTTATGTTCCAGGATATGAAGCATGCACAGTAGAATTGAGCTATACTTAGTCTTATACTGATGTAATTTCACTGAACTTGAATGGCGACTTCAATTTCACAAAGGTTTTCCATAAAATTAAAACAGACAGCTCCCCACTCCAAGATTTGAAAACACTCCTTTTCAACTGTTTATTTTTGAATGCTCTCTTCGACTCATTACAAAGCGTTATTCAATCAATATTCAATCGAAACATGCTTGCTTCAAAATATTTCTCTTCCTGACTGGTATACCCAACAGAGGAGACATACTTGGTCATCAATCCGCGTGTCTGTGTGTGTAGAAACATGTACAGTACTTTTGATCACTTACAGGAAAGAGGACATTTAGTCAAGACTTTAACATTAACAGGAATAAAACCAGGTCGAAGGTGGAATATTCAATATAGATCCACATTAATTTTCCTCTCTAAATTGTACACAAAAATGACTACCAGATTCCGTGAGATCTCAAAAAAAAGCAACGATGGGCATAGTCACAACTTGGATGGGTAGCGTACGTGTTGTTGGCTAGAGGATGAGCAGAACTGGCCACCCAACGGCAAGGAAACTCCAGCGGCTTGGTATGCCTGATCAGTGGCCTCTGGCTTGGCTGGGGACAATTACTGGGTCACCACAGTTTGGATAACGCACTTTATTGTTATTATTGTTATTATTGTTATTATTATTATTATTATTATTATTATTATTATTATTATTATTATTATTAATTAAGTCGTTAAATGAATGGTAAAATTTTTTAATTTTGAGCGTAATTTACTCAAAATCATACTTTTCGTTGTGTCTATCTAAACTTACAGATATATACGAAAATAATTAATATTTCCTCTAATAAGAAACAACTCGAGTCTTCAAGTCCGTAGTCAGAACTGAAGAACCGACACTGCTGCATTATAAAAGACAACCGATATATGTAGTAACCATCATCTTGGTGAGCGCCCCTGCAAGACCTTTGCTACTCGGTTGGGTCTCCTGTGTCCCTCCTTAAAGAAAAACTATTGTCTATTCACAGGGCCGGGTGAGACGGGAACAATAATAGACTGACCCGTCAAAGGTTGATGAAAGACAATAAAAGGTTATACAGGTCGGAATACATTACACGACAACTCTGAATAGTGAGCCACCAGTACGATACACTGGCCCTTTGTAACTATTGTTTGAATGTCCCATAGTATAAAACATGGTGACCATATGAACTGTCCGACTTCTTTCAACGTACATACGAAATGAATATTTGACAAACACTAAAAATCATTACATTTTCAAATGAATTTGTGTGACGTACAACAGACATCGGAAACTATTCAGAATAAAATTAGCAATGTAAATATAAAAAGAACGTGGTTCCTGAATGAAGCTATAGTACAGTAACTTCAAATTATGGTTTCTCCTTGGATCAAGCAAGAGTACTGCATTATAACTACAAGGTTTAGGTCACGACTTAGCACTCTGACCATGAGTAATTGAACGACGAAGACTGATAATTTAAACTTGGTGTTCTTGCTACTACAGGAGAACCAAGCATTCAATCTTCAATTGATGGTCTTGAGCTTCGAATCATATTAAAGATACATATTGAGACATGCATAAATATCAATCACGAATTTACGTCGGGTCATTTGGAGAATCATTTATCCAAGACCAAGTTAGCGATTAGTGCTTTGTAATGGTGACCCAATCTATGTCAGGATGTAATGGATTACCATTGTTGTTGCATGCATGAAAGAACTCTAAGCTCAAGTCGTAATTAACATTAACAATACCCATCCACATCAAAACAGAATGGAGAATTTTCACTTGGTGACCACACTTGGAGAATAAAAGTTGTTTAGTAAGCATGAAACAATAACTCTTTCGAAGTACACAGTTGTAATTGAATGGATATACCCCACGTTGAGTTAATCGCTTGTACAAATGAATGAAATCCATTTTGTAGGTTCTTATGACGATTCTTATTAGGTTTCAGGGCTAAGAATAGTAAGAATTACCTATGACCTACGTGACAATCATGAATAATTTCTTGATATGCCGAAGTCTCACATAATTTCATCTCAAGAAACTAGTAAGTCTGTGAAAGATAAAAGTGAAGTAATTTGACGTAAACCAATAGTGTGTCCTCCGCTCTTTTATTTTTTCCTCTTGCTAGTGGTTTAACATCGCATTAACAGAAAGAAGGTTTTCGGAGACTGAATATACCGTCAACACTGTCGTCGACAGAAGAATCCAGATATTCACAATTTTATGCATCACGAAATAAACGTCCAACGACAATGGCTGATGGCAATCTACACCACCCTCAAGCTTTCGTCATATTGTAGATCTCTATTTCTCGGCAAGCTTCTGCGGAGCACAGCCTTATTATAGACATGAATCTGATACACGAATTTTGCACAAGTTTTCGATGAATCGTGAAAGAAGTTTCTTCACCTATTGTAGTTAAGGCGGTTGGTTAACGAATCACCAATAACTTACTTCGATACAAGTGATGGATTATTATTATTATTATTATTATTATTATTATTATTATTACAGTGTTAACAATGCTGTGTTTACAGTCGGAAGAAACATTCTAAATTCACCACAAAGTTGAAAGGTATTGATTCCATAGTCTCAGTTTCATCCCGATCGCAGTTCTTCAGACGAGAGAGAAAGATACTGCATGACAACTTGTAACATGCACACATGGTCAAGACAAAAGGCAAGTTGTCCTATCAAGGGGAAATCCTTTTGCTCGTCTTCCTACATCTAACTGCATTTAAGGAGACTCGAGCAGTAGGTTTATCTACTGCACATAATACTCTTGTGATCAACATTAATTTCGTCTGCTACACTGAACTTCAATTAAGAATTTGATTTTTGAACATATAGTTAAAACAGTATTTAAAAAAATACTTGATAAAAGGGCCATTCAAGTAACTGATATGCTGACATATTGCGTCCGATTACCACCCAGGGAGGAAGTGAATAGAACTGGCCATCATATCAATGTCAGCTCCGGCAATGACCGCCGTAGGGATTGCCCGTGGTGACGACATTCCCAACAATATTCATTCAACTGCAGAACCAAGAAAGCACTTACTACTTCGTTCTGGAGCAGTAAGTTAATGTTCAATTTACAATATTTATGAAGCAAGTAAATCATTATTTTCTGAGAATTGTGAAAATAACTTTCTCCATTACTTCCATTGAGCTAATGATCAAAGAAAGGATAGTAGTCAACCAAACTGACAGCCTTCCACAGTCCTTTTATATCAGTGAGTAAAATGGATCGTGTGACGTTGGCAGAAAAAATTGCGATCAACTTTTCTTCAAATCCGATCTGTTTTATTTTCTTCCACTACCATAATTGTATTTTAAAACGTGCATATAGCAGCGGACTATTTTTCGTTAATTCTCTGCACGAATATAACAACCTGCGCTCACCTCCCAGCGGAACCTGAACTGAAAATTTAAGGCCGTGAACGCCAGTTAACACCGATTTATTTCTTATTATTATAGAAGAATATGTGGAATTCAGTTTCGTATATCGTGTGTATTAAACGTTGCAATACTCAGCTGAACACAACATGAAGATCATGATTTTAAAACACGGTGAAATTACGAGCTTCGCACCATGGGCGCCCGCAGGATCTTTTCCAGGGGGTGGGGGCACATTAACAGTTTTCTTGAATATAAAAACCAATATAATGTCAGCAACATTAAATTGTTTACAGAAATTTCCAGTTATAACAGATGCTAGATGACTGTCAGTAATTTCAGTTTATGAAATAATCTGGTATGATATTAAACAATTGAACATCAACATCTTTAGAATTCCAAGGGGGGGCAAGTGCCCCCCTTGCCCCCCCCCCCCCTTGCGGGCGCCCATGCTTCGCACTCATCTGCATCTGACTCTCGTTAACGATATTTAGGGACATGGGCTCCACAAGATCTGATGTTATGAACACAAAAGCCTACTGAATGATGGTCGAAATTGAAGCTATGGACAAGAGAAGTTAGACTGGAATAAAGAGGAACCAACCCATTTTTGCTGAAATGAAAGGTATAATTTTAAAAAGGCAATACAATATCTAAGTTCTGAAGGAACAGGCCCCATATCTTTAGTTCTAATAGAAATTTGCAACTATAGCACTTCAATCGCTGAACGGATCCCAAACTGTGAAGTTTACATACATAATACATACATACATAAACTGTTATGCCTTTCAGCATTCGGTCTGCAAGCCCCTGTGAGTTTAGTAAGCCCCTCAACAATGATCTATTCACAAATAGGCAGGTGGCCTCGTTTTTTCCACATCTCCTATCTTTAAGTAATTCAAAACTGAATCTGACCATCTTCCTGTTACTCTTACCATTTACAGCCGAGTCCATTATTCTCCTCGGTAACCAATCCTTCTCCATTCGCTTCACATAACTCTACCACTGAAGCCGGTTCATACGCATAGCTTCATCCATCGAGTGCATTTCCAACTTAACCTTTATCTCCTCACTGCTAGTGTCCCCCTGCTATTGTTCCAACCTCTTTGTACCATCAATCATTCTCGTAACTTTCATATCTATTACCTCCAGTTCCATAGCCAACAAATGTGCACTGTAAGCTTTTCATTGGAGAAGAACGTAGAAAATCAACATGATAGGCGACGAATTGGTTACGGTATACAATGAGAACGTGTGTAATTTAAAGAAAACAAACACGTATTTGCGAAACAGCAATCTACGTGTGCTCCGGTAAAATATTGAGAACAAACAAGAGATAAGAGTGCGACGGATATTACTTCCGAATGTAAGAGTAGACGACCAAGCTGAAGTTTTCTTCCCTGAACAGTTCATGGAGTATTGCGAATAGTAAATGGAACTTCGTAAGGATCACCTCTTACAAGCCTATTCCTTGATATTTGCAAGTCATTTTATGACATCATCGTGTGAAACAAATAATGTACAAACTAATCCATACTACGAAAGTACACAACACGCAAAATCAGTAATGAAAACCAATTTCTCAAAAGTAACAGTGCTAATTACTCCATTCTATTATAATGTAAGTGCGTTTTAAACGATAACCGCTGAATTCGGATATAAAACTTTTAAGAGTGTGATGAATGTTGTCGTAACTTGCCACTATGCATAATTTCTGAACATAAATATTCCACCTTGCTATCCAGATTTACACGGTGTCTTTCGAACTCAGAATACCGTGTGAAGAAAATATATCGTTTGTACTAAAACACTGGTCAATACATATAATTCAGGGAACACAATGGAAAATATTCTGACTACCAAGAAAGTATTTCTTTAGATACCACAACATCAGGAGCGTGACGTAACTGATAGAGTCTGGATACTGCCTAGAGATCATACTGGTCGCTCTAAACACAATCATCACCCTCAGAAGGAGAATTATGAGGCACACTGTGGCAGCTCACAATGGCTGTGTTATCGCAGACCACCCGGTAGTACAGGCTCACTAATGGTTTGTTGATGTTGCCTGCCGCCATGATCAATAGAACCAGTTCCACCTGTCTCTGTCTCTCTCCCTCTCACTCTCTGGAGGACTCCGGAACAGCCAAACTCCCCGCAACGCCTGCCCGGCCTTGGGACTCCTAACCGGAAGATCAGCGGTTGGAAATCCGCCAGTCCGTACATGAATGAGTTATATCTGCTCCACAAATGATCGAACAAAAAGTGGACTAAAACAGGTTCCCTTCTCCCAAAACCATCTGCACCTTAAGAGAGAACTGAATGCGGTGCATGGAAATTTAACAAATAAGGAAAGCCAGTTCAAATGAGTACTACACGAGTTCATTGCGAAGGTACGAACGCTGCATAGTGGAAGAGACTTGGATATCTTCTCGTCTCGCAATGGGGATTCGAATGGCTCAGCGCAGCTATGTCGTCCACTAATAATGTGTAACAAGAGAACTTTTCAACCTCTTAAGGATATAAGAACTAGTGTACAATAAAGTTTTTATTATGCATCATCGACTCAAAGCTCTAAGAATATAGATTATTTTACAACTTGCACAAGATTAATTCAGAACTTTGTATTTTAATACCCACCTAATTTCGAATACACTACAATCATTGTTTCCCTTATTTTTACACCAGAGTTATTATGCTCTTGCGGTCTTTACACTGACGATGGCGAATACTGATAATTAGAAACTAGGATTTTAAAATTGTTTATAGAACCGCTCGTCTGAAAAAAAGTTCCGCAGTTGTGATCGTGGCATGTTTCACCGATTCATCTTCATCCACAACTGAAGGACAGGTTGATGTTTCCGAGACAATAACTCAAAGACACAATTACATAAACGATGATGCATGTAGGATTTCAAAAACAGTCTGGTAAGTTGCTGATAGTCTATCTAGTACTCACAGTACAGCGAGACTATCAAGAATTATAAAAATGACTATCTTTCACCGAATGTTACGAATAAATACACCCATGGAAGGCTATTCTGAATAATTTCCAGGCGAGGTATTTCCCATTACATACAAAACCACCCGTTCCACCCTGAGATGAGTCAATTTTCATAACACAGATATATATATATATATATTATATATCAGATAAACGTTCATTTTAATCACTTAGCTTCTGCGTTACCGCAACAAACATCTGGAGATGTTAAGAAAGTGTTTGACAACTACCAAATGTTGCGAGATCTAGGCAATGCCAGTGAATACACAAATATTCCCTTGAAAATATCTTATACCGTATACCTTCAAATCCCACATACAGTTTCTCTGGTCGTTACCACCAATGACGCTGTCTTTGTCATCAAGCTTATTTGATGCTCCTTTCCCGTTTCTTGTAGAGAACAGGCTAACAAGTGTCCATAGCAATGCCATTATAAGTTATAAAATGTGTACGATCTGAAAAAAAATACTGTGAAACCGTTGTCATATGGGGTTTTCATATATAACTTAGAATACTGTATGTACCACGTGGAATTCACCTGTAATGAGACATTCTTATCACAAGAGTTCCATGAAAATTCTTTGGGTTTCCCTGTCAGCTTTGTAACATTCGTAATATGATTGATTCGTCTTGCTTAACTATCAACCAGGGCACCGGTAGCGTCCTGAGTTGAAGTGTTGGCTAAGGAAATCTGTCTTTTTTTTTTCAATCGTACAGCCAAAGCATCATACACGGAAGAACAGCCACAATGACAACAGAAAAGGTTATTAAATAATTTTCTCACGCGTAGAAACTACATGAAATACTGTATAAGGTCAAGACGTTCCAAGTCCCTGTCATAAATTGATGGAAAAGCATTATTTGAGATACTTAAATAGAATAATGAAAGCATGTTAATACAGAAAAACTTTCTTACTATATTTCCAGCTAAAATTGTTCTGGAAATATTCTACTTGCATTAACTGAGGAAATATAAAGCATATGGGATTTGACGTTCAGCTTCGCTTAGCAACATTTCGCTCATTTGCAGAAGTGACTAAAACCCCATTTACAACTAAATATGTCAGAGAATGTAATACTTGTAATCCAAGGCGATCAAAGAAACTGGGCTTCGAATGGTTCCTGGGCTTGATATCTCTACAGTGTTAACATTCTGAGTCCAAAAGAAGGCTGTGAAAATATCGTGACGGTACGACATTCGCAGTAAACATAAACCAACAAGGTGAAAAGAACTGAAAAATTACTTCCATAGCAATCAAATACGACGCTGTTCTTTCAATGACATAAGAAAGGTCAATGCAGCGCTTTTCAAGGAAGGTCAAACGCACCAGTGGTAGTGGGCGAGAAGTAATGGCGACAAGCAGCAAGCATGACGTCATCCACAGCTGATCGCCCACGTCTGGCGGTCGGCACATTCTCGGCAGCAAGTAGGAAGGGATCCCCTTAACGGCAGAGGTGACATCACGAGATCAGCTGATCGTACAATTACAACTCTGAGGAAAGGCGCTCCGTTCTCAAATACTGTACATAAACTGGCATACTCTTAGTAACCTACATTCATTTTGAGCCTGTGTCTGGAATAACGAAGTCACTCGCCCACGTCTCAAGCGGCTGTCTAACTAATGCGAAAGTGAAGATTGCGCCTTGAAACCAGCTGCTGTTCATTCACAGCGACCGCTCTGGATAAGAGAATGGAAATAAGAGAAGAAAACGGAACATCCTTGTGGCAACGTGATGTAGAATGAAGAGTAATAAATCACGACCAGCTTGGCCTTATCTTCACTCCGCCGAGAGGCTCAGGAGGATGCGAATAGCTCTGATTCGTAGCCAAAGCCTTTCCAACGTTCACGACCAACTGTAACACGAGATCCAAATGCATTTTCCCAATGCGTCTCGAATGAATAAAAGATGTGTGGCTCACAAAATGATACTCACCTTCGAACAGAACATTACTTCAAAGTAGAGTTGAATGTAATCGATATATTTTTGCTTACAGTTGATGCATTTTTTGGTAAAAAGAGTTTCATTAAAAAGTAAAAATATTTTATATTCGATGCAAGAAATCAGAATGTAAATGGAACACCACAGCAATATCTACTTCAAATCAGAATGCGAATCTATTTTGTATTAAATCCGTTTGTGTTACTTCATTTTACCATGAACAGATGCAAACGACAATAATGTCGTCGGGCAGGCAATTTTACCAATTTAGATTTTATTTTCAGTGTACCCATTCCCCCTCCCTATAATACATTTAATAGAACTTCTACATTAGCATTAGAAGTAGCATGTACAATAAGATACTCAACCATTCATGGATAAAAAATTATGAATGTGAGAAGCGCAGTGACTACTGCAGTTCAACCGTTTTGTCTTACCTAGAAATGAAGTGTATCAGAACATTTTTCAATGATAGAGTGACAGTCAATCAGTTCGTCTGAAGATAGAAGTGGCCGAAGGTTCAATTCTTAGAAAGACACACCACTGCAATGCAAGAGAAGGAAGATCGAGATAAAATACTGTGCGTTATATCAAGATTCTCCAGGACCCCGCTGAAATGAATGGGATTCTTCTTCCTTCTACTGAAGAGTATAAGGACAGTTAATGGAAGGAAGCTCGATTTATAAATTATAAACAGAAGACGATGATTACAGTCGAACCAAATGTTTGTACTTGGCAGGAAGCTCTCTGATCATGCACTGATTACCAGGACGTCATATCGGGAACTCATGCGAAGTCCATTTCCCGCGTGGTAAGGGGTTATGAAGAACAGTTCGTGAGCTGTGGTGCTACAGCTGGAAGATCGCTTCCTAATGATCACAATAAATTACCACTCATTTCCTGTACAGCTTAATGACACCACATACAACTTGAGGCTCATACACCGCTTCCTGTGTAGAAAATGTGGAGCCAGCAGCACAAACCAAGTGAGGTCATTTACAACATGCAATGAAATGATTTCACGAAAAACATTACAACTGATGAAGAAACTGCCTTATCCTTTTTATACCGGTATATATATATACACCCGAAGCATGAAAGAAGGATATGGTTTCAGAATGGGAGTCTCAATTTTAGACCTCAGTAACAAGGACTGAACTCACAGTAATTTCAAGCAGATGGCAATTATAACATCAATTCCAAGACAGTAATAAATGAACAATGTCTTGATACTGCATCACTTTCATTTCATACTCGTACGGTTCACATTTCTCACACAACAGGCCTTCTCAATGTTAACACTGTGTCATAAAGTCATAATTAACTCAAGAGGAACCAGTTTTCTCTTGCAGAGAGAAGAGAATTTCTCGCTGACCAACTTCTGCCCTTATCAATTCTTAAGTATAATTATCACTAATTTCTTATCAGCATATTTTTATGGGCAATTTAATTTTAAATCCAAAGACTTATCGGACTTATATTTTACGCTTAATTTTTTTATCGGATAAAGCATGTGCCGAAACAGAGAGAAACATTTTTTCCTAGCAAATTGTTAGTGTTCGGAAGGAAATGCATATGCACGCTATATATGTTTATTTACTTTATTTTATTGTGTGCAGTAAAACGCATTCCAAGAACACTGGCTGAGCTCTGTTATTTTAACAGGACTAACAGTTCAGTTAGCGAATTCACCTTTAAGGATTCTAGAAGAATTTTCTGATTCACTCTATTTTTTTGAAAAACAGCCTGTAAATAATTTGGAAGAAATAGGTTTTCTAGTGATGAAAGCATGGCTGAGATCGGTTTAGTGCTTTTCGAGTTTGCCTACCATACACAAACTATCACACTTAATACTGACATATGGAAGCCCTTTGGTACTACAGCCATCTTGGGATTTTGGCCCACCGATCAATTATTGCCTTCCTTGAGAAATGTCAAAGTGACGGATCCCACAAGTTAGGTTCACAGCATTTCGAATAACAGTTCTTCAATTATCTTCAAAAGATGAAGTGCACTTACTTGCAGACCTCAACGTCACTCTGAATTCCTACACAGAGTTGGAAGATCGAAACTAAATGCGAAATCAGACGAACAAATAACAAATCCGTGACAATGATAAAGACCAGAATATACGTGAAAAAAAGTGGGAAGGCCATTACAGTAATAAAATTTATTTATTTTATTTATTTATCGTATGGCTTCTTCCAAGGACTCGCCTGGTACAGGTCTCTCAGTCTGACTCCCATAGGCAACTTGCGCGTCTGAATGTGGGGTTAATAACGATGATAGTAATGTGGTAGAGAGATGGAGAAAACCCTGAGTCAGCACGCAGTGTCGAAAAACACTAAGGGGTCCGCTCAATGCTTAACGTCTTCATCTGAGGTACGACTCACCATCAGCAGCGTCATGCCCTCACTCCACGACCAATGAGGAGATGTTTGGAACTGAATTCAGGCATTTGGCACGCATTCTAGTTATTATAAATTGTATACCACCACCTTTCCTACCCTACTGACCAATATTCTGGTGCTGATTTTTTTCCCACCAACGGGACTCAAAGCAGGTAACGACGGTGTCAGACGCGTTAAAGATCAAGGCTACCATGCGGGCAGAGTATTAAGAAATTGCATCTTAATTAAAGTCTATTCGCACTAGAAACAACGAGCAACTGGCTGTTTCGAGTGGCATAACACAATGACGCCTGATGATTCCATATGTTTACAATAAAATAAGTTGTAAAATAGTATTTACTCTCACTAAATTAATATTTCCCCATGTGCATTAGACGGGATTCAAACCTGAGCAGACTTGGTGAGAAGTCACTCGGCTATCATGCCCGCCCGACTCATACCAGAATGAACCCACATTAGCTGGGAAAGTGGAAAAAAGTGCCAAACTGAGACCTCATCCGAACTGTATATTCAGAGAAATCCAAGAGAGCGAATGAGCGTGCCATTTCTCCAACTCACATAAAACATATATTACGAAGCGTATGCGTGGCCTGCAAATTTTTCCACCACACAACTCCTTCTCTAATTGCATTCTATCTCGCTGGGAGTTGTTTGTTCCTATTACCACAGATAATGAAGACGCTCTCTTTGCTCCAAATGTCCTACTAGGCCAAGCGTTAAGAGGTCGTGAACTCCTTCGCCAAAATGAAAGAACTATTCTTAGCCGAACTTCAGGCAATCAACCGAATAATCTCAATCCATCTTCATTGACTGACGTAGTTTCTAAATGTAATTACTTTGAAAATAATTTAAACCACAAGGCTCTTCGCGAATCTTGTGTTTATGAGCTATCAGTTGTTGATATCGAACAGACACAGTGTATTTTTGCATACGCGGTGAATGTAAACACTGTCAACTGAATGGATGACGTGCGATCTTTTAGGAACATTTCTACTGTTTCTTGTCTGGTTCCTTGGCTGAATGGACAGTCTTATGGCCTTCGGGTCCAGAGAGCCCGGGGTTCGTTATCTGACCGGACGGGGGATTTTACCTGAGAATTTTTTTACTTCCTCTGGGCCGGGGAATGGGTGCCTGGGCTCGTCTTAATACAATGCTCTTGATCTAAACACATCACATTATATTACTGACCACCAGAGAAATAAGCAATAGTGAATACACCCCTCCGCATAGCGCGTTGGTGAAAGGAAGGACATCCGACCGTAAGACTGGGGCAAATTACCATCACGTGCTTAAATCAACAAAGTGGGGAAAATACCGGGAAAAACAAAGTGAACGGTTTGTTGCAAGCTAGAAGAGATGGCACATAGCGAATGCAGGGTAAGTAACAAATATTGTTCACTCTGGCTTTATTTAGGCCATTTAGGGGCTAGGGATATTTTGGTCATTAGTCCCATTATACATGTGTGCATGAAATCTACTAAATAACTGATGTTACTGAAGAGACAGTTTTTGTTCGTGGAACTATAAGAGGAACCATAATTTCTCCGATCTAGGAATGATACAGAAATCCTGGAACTGGAGTGCACTGATATTGTTTTTACGTCTCACTAACTACATGTGAAGGTTTTCGGAGATGCTGAGGTGCCGGAATGTTGTCCCGCAGGTGTTCTTTTACGTGCCAGTAAATCTACCGACACGAGGCTGATGTGTTTGAGCACCTTCAAATACTACCGGACTGAGCCAGGATCGAACCTGCCAAATTGGGGTCAGATGGCCAGCGCCCGGCTAAACTGATGGATAATGGAACTTCTTTTCGCCTAGACAAAAGGGCGTGGAGTAAAACATACTCTCTCCCACGAACGATACAGGGTTAAGTGACGGTATATTGCCTCTCCTGGTAAAAAAAAAAAAAAAAAAAAAAAAAAATGGGCATCATGTGGTGAACGTGACGTTTTCCATCACCAAAGCTCGGGAGAAACCTCGCAGTTTCTTTTTTCAACAAAAAACTCTCCAATTTCCCTCGCATGGCGAAGTCCATTCAAATTTCAGACCCCCATACCCAGTATCAGCTCTTAGCCACAGCCATGAATACAACCAGGACCACCCGGAGAGCAGCCTGCAACGCTAACCACCAGCCAGAGTGGCAGCCACTCCAATTTGATTACATAATGCTGTCATTTTCTAAAGGCAGTGGGCTCTATACAATCGTAGTGTCGTTAAAAGCCTTATTTTCTGGCGATGCCTTGTTAGACTTCTAACGAGCGCTTTTCAGTAAGTCAACACACTAATGAGTAAGTTCAATTGCCTTAGAAGCAAAATTAAATCAATTATTAATGATGCAGTAGCAAAGTAAAACATATACACTAGAGAAAAATAAAAGCCTTTGTATATCCAAAGGAAAAAATATCAATATTACTCTTTAAAGAACAAAATTTCACACATTAAAATATAGGCTACAGCTCAAATCCAGTCTTAGTTAATATTTTATACCATTCTTGGCTTGAATGGTTCAGGGGGCCCCGGGTTAGATGATTTTAACTCCGTATCGTCCGGCTCCATGGCTAAATGGTTAGCGTGCTGGCCTTTGGTCACAGGGGTCCCGGGTTCGATTCCCGGCAGGGTCGGGAATTTTAACCATCATTGGTTAACTTCGCTGACACGGGGGGCTGGGTGTGTGTTGTCTTCATCATCATTTCATCCTCATCACGACGCGCAGGACGCCTACGGGGGTCAAATCAAATGACTTACACCTGGCGAGCCGAACATGTCCTCGGACACTCCTGGTAATAAAAGCCATACAACATTTCATTTCAACTCCGTATAGTTATTTCTTCTGGCTCGAGGACTGGTCTTAATACACTCATTAACACAAAACACACCACACTACCAACCACCGCAGAAACACGCAAATAGGCATCCGACCGTAAATGTGGACCAAGCCCACACGAAGCGCCGGCGTCAATAAATTGGAAAATGGTCACGAAGGAGAACATGATTTGATTTCATTACTGGGTAAGATAATAGGGCGTCGTAGCACATATATCAGGCATATTATCTGTAATAATTTCTCATTTCCGTCAAAGGCGAATAGAAGAAAAAACATCTCGCCGCAAGACCTACCTGTGTCGGCAGACGTAACACAAATTGTAAAAAATATCAGCCAGAGTTAAATTTAAGTGAGCGCTCTTGAATGTACAGGAAACGGGGATTCATCAAAGTGTCCATGACCTCTTTCTTTTACACAGTCATAGGTTATGAGCTCTTCCTGATACAAAACGTGATCAGCTTATTTATCCATATGCCTTTTAGTGCCGGGAATGTCCGAGGACTTGTTCAGCTCACCTGCTACAGATTTTTCTATCTAACGCTCATGGGCGACCTGCGCGTCTGGATGTGGTATTATGATAATGAGGCAGGGAGATGGTGAAACCCAGTGACGGCACGTAGCTTACTGTTGTCGAACACCACCAAGGAGTCCGCTCAAAGCTTTACGTCCCCATCTGAGGTACGAATCACCATCAACAGTGCCATATGCACTCACTGCATATGAACACTGCTGAGAGGTTTGGAATTGAACACAGGCTTTGGCACACAATCTAGTTATTAGGAATTGTATACTACCACCTTTCCTACCCTGCCGGCCAACATTCTGACGAACATTTTTTCGACCAATGGGACTCGAACAGTCTAACCACACGGCCTTAGACCACATAGACTTGATGCCTTAACAATCCCGGCCACCAGGTGAGAACATGATCAGCTGAAAATAGCCAAGGCCTCGAATACAAGCATGACCGAAGTATATTGATAGATGAAATGAAATGTCGTATGGCTTTTAGTGCCGGAATATCCCAGGACGGGTTCGGCTCGCCAGATGCAGGTCTTTCTATTTGACACCCGTAGGCAACCTGCGCATCGTGATGGGGATGAAATGATGATGAAGACAACACATATACCCATCCCCCGTGCCATTGGAATTAACCAATTAAGGTTAAAATCCCCGACCCGGCCGGGAATCGAACCCGGGACCATCTGAACCGAAGGCCAGGACGCTGACCGTTCAGCCAACGAGTCGGACATATTGATAGATAATGCTTGATAAGCTTAAACAGCTGTTCCAATAAAAGTTTAAATGGTAGTAACATTCACTACGAATTATCCTAAACGCTTGTTGTCACTTTCCTAACATAACGGAAATAAGGAAGGTTACAGCCGAAGCGCGTGTTGAATAAATGTAATTACACTATGACGGGGAATATTTTATTAGGAAGGACCTCGCACGCTATGGAACGAGGTATGCAAAGTTTGACGCAGTTTATTCCACACTATAGTCCGACTAGTTTGTTTATTTTATCAGGAAGAGAACGATGGAACCAATTCTATAACGTCACTTTAGGTTCAAACTATAACTACACAAACGTTCTTTTTGTGTGGAAAGAAATATATTGAGTGAAACGCTAACGCTGCTCCACAGGAAATAAATCTCAATGGAATATATAAAGGCCAGACAAATGAAAACTGTTCACATATCAGAAAGTTAGTAAAACATTTTGTTCCATGAAAGTAATCACCAGAACTGTTAAGACATTTGCCCCGCTGTGTGATGAGACCGGCAATCACATTCTTTAAAAAAAATGGGGGAAGGGGAGGTGGTTGTCAACGGAACCATATCTGTACCCAGTCACACACGTCGTCGTCTGATGCAATCCGATGTCAACGAATATCTTTCTTCAGTTCTCCAAGGATGTGAAAATCGCACGGGGAGAGATCTGCGCCGTAGGGAGGTGGTTGGAAGAGTTTTCCATCCAAAATCTCTGGAGCGTACTCATACAGATGGCAGTGTGGGGCGGGCGTTATCATGAAGCAGGATAGTGCCGTTCGACAGTATGCCCGTTCGTTTTGACTTTATGGCCCACCTCAAGTTTCTGCAACGTGTCTTCATAGCGCTGTGCATTGTTTGTGGCCCCATGCTCGAGCTGAGGTAGGTGACCACTTTTAATTTTAATGCCCCTTATACTATAACTGTGAACGTCTTGGCATAAGGCTAAGAAATAACTGTAACCGGTCACGAACTTAGTGGCTGTGACTTTGGCTTTGTTGTTAATTCATTTTATAAAAAAAACCATCAACATGGTGGCAGTCCTGGCTGCTGACTGGCATCCATCTCACAATGAAAGCTGGTCGGGGAGGGGAGAATGTGAGTCGTTCACATGAAGCCATATTCCTAGTCTGTGAAACCTACCTGCTCTACGTGCTTAATTAGAGAGCTTGCTACAGTTACTCTGCACGCACCGAAAGCATGGATGGGCTTGAACAATGAAACAGTCACGAACACCTTTCCACAGTAGTAGTTCCCTGGGCCCAAATTGCATTAAGCCTAAGACAGATACTGTCTAGTCAAGAAACATTCAGCTTATAATTGTATTACAGAAATAGGTTCATTGCTGAAGACAAGAATGCTGAAGTTACCAAGCTCCTAAACTACTAACGCGTTTAAAAACACGGTCAGCAAGTCGAGTGATATTTTACCCATCCACTAGCGTTACGGTCCAGGGTGGAGAGGGACTGTGGAATTTCATCTTCAGCAGAACAACAAATAACCGTAAACAATTACATATATCGGAGGATTACAATCAAATAACTACATTGCAAAAACTGAAAAGCAATGCTCTAATATTTTCTTCAGGTTATCCAAGGTACGTCTAGGGTCTTTGAATCCACGTGGCTCATTTTCGGTTTTGGCCAGGGTTTAAAGCTGGATGCCCTTTCTGACACCGCGATATTTTTCGGGTGAAAATTACATCCGGGGCTCGATCAGGAGTTGAACCTTGGCCGTCCAAGTAAAAAGCCAGTAGCTAAGTCACTACGCGAATTACGTCTACACGAAAATAATTAGATGATAATAAGAAGAAGGCCGTGTGAGTTGGCCGTGCGGTTAGGGTCGCGCAGCTGTGAGCTTGCATTCGGGAGATAATCTCTGAATATGGTTTTCCACGGCTTCCCATTTTCACACCAGGCGAATGATGGGACTGTAGGCCTACATTAATTAAGGCCACGGCCGCTATCTCCCCAATCCTAGCCCTTTCCCATCCCTCCACCGCCGAAAACTTTCGTTGCGTTAGTGCGACGATAAACAAGTAGCAGAAGAAGGAAGTTATTGGATTTACGTCTCGTTAACTACTTTTCCCTAGCAATAAAAATATTTTCTACAATCTGTTTATGGTCGTAACTTCCGGGAGTAATAATTATTATTTTAGCTTCCCGTAAGTGAATCCGAGTTTCTATGGAATTTACACTCTGAAAATCGCCACTGGAAAGCTGTTCTCCATACTGGTGAATAGGTCTACATCACAGCAGCGGTGTTTGTGCCACGCACAGGAAAATTCGTCGCTGTTTGGGCAAAAGGATATACCTCTCAATGCTCTTCCTATCCATCATTTTCCTTAAGAAGACAGTGCCGCACTCTAGAAATGTATGTCTGCATGACTTATTTACGATCTACTACAGTATAATGTAATTAAGGTTCATTTTCCTTTACACATCAGCATACGAAAATGAACACAACGAAAACTGTTCTGATGGACTTCATATCAATCTGTGGCTGGGAGGCGTGACCAGTCTTAGGGAACATAACAGATAGAAAGAGCATCATGAGCTATGACCTTTCGTCCGAACAGCGACGATATACATTTTTTTGGAAACGTGAGAAAGATATGATCAAAGTTTTTACAAATACGTTCAGCGAAATTAGTACAGTATTATTCTTCTTCACGGAAAAATCTCATTAAACATAGAGCACCGTAGGATTGTAATTCACACCCAATATTCGGAAGCACAAAGAAAGAAAAAAAAATGTGGACACGTGTGGTCAGAAATTCTGCCAACGATGAGGTGTACACCGTGCCATGCTGTGCATTAGCCCTGTAGCGTAAAAGTGAATGCCAGGTCATTAGTGTTTCTAAATCGGAAGCAGTTAAATGGCAGCGAAGGCTTGAGGCCCCTCTTGTCACTGCTACTTCGATCCAAGGATGCTGACAATTTCAAGTGCTTAACTACGGCTATAACATTTAATTAAACGAATTTAAAGAATGATAATTTTAATTTAATGTCAGTATAATTTATATTTATGGCCATTAATTCATTATTTTACTTATCCCAGTGGCAGATGGCAATCTACTCCAGTACCATCTTCCTCTAATTGAATCACACACGGTCTGTTCTTGAACAAGCACGAACAGTTTTAACCATTCCTTCCTACCTTCACGTCGGCGTCAATATTCGAGGTAGAGCACTTTTATTTGCATAAAGTGGTTGAATTCGAGGCCACCTGAGTGCACTTTTAACTCGTCAGACCTACTTCTCTTGCAGCATAGCACTAATCTACCTTCTCTGCAATGATAATGGTGCTTTTAAAATGTCATCATATTGCAAGAACTAATTTTGCTTTGAATGGCAAGATACATATTGATCACGTTAAAATCAAGTCAGACCAGTTACTGGAGTTTACCCCTACCCCATCTTGAGGCATATAATGAAAGCCATCCCTCAATCAATCAGTCTTCCTAATATTCCAGCATTCTACTGTGAAGATGACTGCTGCCCTGTCAGATAGCCCTAAGTTTCTGATAACCACCTAAAGCGGAAGGTCCCGTTGCTATGATCACGGTATCACCAACCACGTAAAACTACAACCTTTCTTGCATTTGCATTGTAGTAGTAGTAGTAGTAGTAGTAGTAGTAGTAGTAGTAGTAGTAGTTCATTTTCGTCCTTTCGTTGAAGATGGTTATAACGTTATAAATATTCCATCCGCAAAATAACCACTGGCTAACTCGTATGAATAAATACTAAATACGTGAAGTTTTGCCCATATATAATAGTTTCTCCCTGCGGTCAGACCACTATTAAGAGTTTAAGAGTTCGGTAACTATGTACAAGTTTATAAGCATCATTACATAATATATTATTTAGGTATGTATGCGATCACTCCTTCGGCAGTGCCGGAATTATGCCAGTTATGCAGACAACTAAAAGAAAGTCAACAAAGTTTGGAAACTTCCCTCTCACAAGGAAAAGTACCGTACTATATACTTCAGGCATTGTTACGCCATGTATTTATTTAGAAGTGATTCCGACCGGAAAACCTTATCCGATTATAGGACTAATGGAAGCTTTGCCACAGTCAATAACTCTCAGTCTTCAAAGTATGCCGGGCTGAGTGGCTCAGACGGTTGAGGCGCTGGCCTTCTGACCCGGTGGTATTTGAAGGTGCTCAAATACGTCAGCCTCGTGTCCGTAGATTTACTGACACGTAAAAGAACTCCTGCGGGACTAAATTACGGCACCTCGGAGTTTCCGAAAACTGCATAAGTGGTTAGTGGGACGTAAAGCAATAACATTATTATTATTATTATTATTATTTAATTATTATTATTATTATTATCATCATTAAGTATTCCATCAGAGTGACGGTCGTTGTGTCCAGGAGCGAATGGTCTTTGGCAATTCGTGACGTTACTATATCTCCTGCCGATATCAGGCAACACGACAGGTCACATGCTGCAAGTAAACATAGTAACACATAGATAAATTCGAACTTCTGGAGATCGCCTGAGTAATTTGATGATCAGGTGGCGATTAAAAATCACCCCATTTTTCTCCAAGTTTGTGTCTGTAAAGCATAAGTTCTTTACATTGAAGCACTCTGTACAAATCCGTAGAGGAGCTAATTGTGAAACAACGGGTATTTTTAGAAGCTTGAACAGAACGTTTACAGCTTTACGTACGGGCAGCTACTACCTGGATACAAGTACGGCTCCATGGCTAAATGATTAGCGTGCTGGCCTATGGTCACAGGGGTCCCGGATTCAAATCCCGGCACGGTCATTGATTAATTTCGTTGGCACGGGGGCTGGGTGTATTTGTCGTCGTCATCATTTCATCCTCATCACGACGCGCAGGTCGCCTACAGGAGTCAAATCGAAAGACCTGCACCTGGCGGGCCCAACATGTCCTCGGACACTCCCGGCACTAAAAGCCATACGCCATTTCATTTACCTGGATACATTGCTGGGATACAACCCATACGGAGTACATTCCAGTCACCAAAACGAACACAATATCAGTGGGAGGAAAAACCTTTTATTATTTACACACGCCACCTAAAACGCCCGTTCGCAGCACTCTCTCTACTCGTTTATACTGACGAGATAAATACGGGATGTTTTCCAGCCTAGTGCCGCTGATACATGGGACATGAAAACAGCAAACCGAACATTTGCGGAGGATGGCTCGGAAGAGGGAATACCCGCGAATGATTAATTGATGCAACCCACAAAACGAGATACAAGCATTTCAAGTTGTTTTTGCACGAAACGGAGAGTTCAGCAATGTTATTGCGCATTGAATTTGCATTTTTTAAAAGCACCTAACAATGCTGTATTTTCTCCGAAAACGTATTATCACATAACAGTGGGGTTCTCGTTGTACAAGAAGTTACCATCATGATAACGGTACGCTATTATTTATTAGGGGAGGCTTCAATATCACACCCATAACTGATGTGTAATCATATGTATTCATCAGCATTCTGGGAATGTTCTTTCTCAATAGCACATTCTGAATAATGTAAGCATCAGATGTTGAACACGTCATGGAGTATCATAACGATGAGTATACATCGTGACAGCAAACAGCTGCGTTCCCGAGGTGGTAGTAGTAGCAAACCACGATAGTCAAATTATTAAAGCAAACGACAAACTAGCATTTTGATTTGTTCGAAATCTACAAACCCGAGATAACATAGTGGCTGAGACAAACACAGAGACCATCATATATTGTATTAGGGAATTCTTACTTTGAGGAGCCTGTAAAGATTAAAATTGGAACATCATAAATATTAACTTTCTGTTTAATTCCTATAAAATATGGGAAACGTAAGTAAATTCAGTAATTTCATTTTCAATAAAGAGTATTAAAACACACCCCTTGCATTCGGGAGATGGTGGGTTCGAATCCCACCGTCGGCAGCCCTGAAGTTGTTTTCCGTTGTTTTCTATTTTCAGCTGTAACTAAACTAAGGCCACAGTTGCTTCCTTCCTAAATCTAGCCCTGCCCATCCTATCGTCGCCAGAAGACCTGTCTCTGTCTGTACAATGTAAAACAAAGAACAAACAAGTAACCCCTCCCTACCACGTAAGCCTCCCGGTATCCCATCTCTTTCTCTCTCTCTCTCTCTCTCTCTCTCTCTCTCTCTCTCTCTCACTCACTCTTTCAGGGCACACTCTCAGCCCTAAGGGCCAAGAGCTGCCAATGTCCCCACTTGGAATGGCCTGATGTAAGTGATGTGTTACGTATCTGCAGCACAGAACAAAATATAAGCATTGAAAAACTGTTATATAACCCATTTGAAACACGTCATTAATATCAACTACAGTACCTGTATTTTCATGTGAATCAATGATGAACTTTTTAACAGGGAGGACGGAAAACCTGAGGTAAAGTAAGTGTATTTACAATGAACCTATGTGCATTGTCTTTATTGCTGTAGAACAGTCATTTCATCAAAAGCTGGTGAACTGAAGGAACCGAATCGATGACGGCATTTGTCAGCCAATGCTCAGTTGGTCCACCGGCCCTCGGTTTTACGAGAAAGCGTCAAAATCCGGCCCTAAAAACGGTTCTTAACGAGTCAATAAAATTACTAAATTGGTCTCTTGTGTATAAATCGGCTAAGAAGAAATTCGATCCAACGGCCTTCAACACTGAAAGAGGTCCCAACGAACTCTACTTCCCACAACGGTAGTTCTCATGTCAATGCATGCCAGCCAAAACCGAAGTTGATCTACTGTAGGTCCCCATAACTTTACTAGCTAGGGTATCATTACATTTCCACGTTTAAATGATATACAGCCAGAACATGAGAAGCGATCTACCTTAACTCTGACCGAAACTGGTGGAGATGTAGTCTGGGGAGCTCTATGGGAGAGACTAGAATGTGGCCAATCCAACACTTCCACCAACACTTTAGCCGCTGAATTGAATAAACGTGATGGAGGGTTACCGTTTTAGTTAGGGGAACAGCGCGCTAACAGCCGTCAGCTGATCGCTCAGTCGGGAGATCGATAGGAAGCGAACTTTCTACTCTTCCCACCCCACTTTCAGCGGGCTACACTCTTTCCTTCAATTAATCCCTCCTTTCGCACAGAGGAAATAGAGGAACTGTGGCCAGGAGGGAACTGTGCAAATAGAGTAGAGGTCCATGTATTGAAAAAATTGAAAGAAGAGCAGAAACAGACCAACGCGTTTACCTATTCCGTGAGCAGCTACAGTAGGTTTCGTGGACCTTTCCGATATTGAACCACGAAGAAAAGCGAGGCATATCAAAACACTTGTGTGTTTCTAAGGCTCCTTTTTAAGATCTGTACCAAGTACAAAATGTACAAAAACCTTCAGGACGAAGAAGAAGAATAGAGCAAATTTTACGCATATTGTACACGGAATAATAAACAGAATACTTCACAATATGCGACACCCAGGACGAGTGACTCAGATGATGGTATTTGAAGGTGCTCAAATACGTCAGCCACCCGTCGGTAGACTTATCAGCATGTAAAATAATTCCTGCAGGACAATATTCTGGCTCCTTGGTGCCACAGTAGTAGTAGTAGTAGTAGTAGTAGTAGTAGTAGTAGTAGTAGTAGTAGTCGTCGTAGTAGTAGTAGTAGTCGTAGTAGTAGTAGTCGTCAGGGGAGCGTAAAACCTATACCGCAACATCATTGTTACAATATGTTAAAATAATGATAAGGACTTATAGGTTTCTTCTCTACATGTAGATGTATATTGAAAACAGTGGTCGGGAATTTTAACCATCATTGGTTTATTTCATTTCATCCTCATCACGACGCGTAGGTCACCTACGGGCATCAAATCAAAAGACCTGCACCTGGCGAGCCGAACATGTCCTCGGACACTGCCGGCACTAAAAGCCATACGCCATTTCGTTTCATTTACCGAAAAGGAATGAGAGGGCAGATGATATTCAACTCTGAACATTCTTTATTATCGTCAATATCTGTCATCTGAAACGATAGCATACAAGGATGCTATATGCCAGTGCTTTCCCTGACAAGAGTTCCGCGATATGTGTGTACCTGTCGTATGGCCGTCTCACTGATCTAATAGCATTTTAATTCTAATCCCGCTAGACATCCCGATTCCCTCTCGATACAAAATTTCCCTCGTCAGTCAGTCAATCTAATTCACCAGATGAAGATATTGTTGACATGATATGGGCTGACATCGGTACTTTATGCTGTAGCCATGCATTGAGCACGAACATTAGCGTTATCACTTGAAATATTTTACGGCATACTTAGGAAAGGGAAGAGGTAAACTGACAACCTATTTAATATACCAGTCATAATTCGACTGTTTACTGTTTCCCTTCTACTGTTCTCGACAATGATAAGGCATTTAAACGTAACAAATACCGTCACAGTTTCTGTAGGAAACTAGGTTAGTATATGAAGAAAAGAAAAGAAAAGAAAGAGGTTATCATGCACTGACCATGGAGTTGTGGTAAAAACAAGGGAATTTGAAAAGAAAGTATGATTCCTTCGAAACCTTTGACAAGGTTAATAAAGGAATAAAATAATAAGGTGATTCAGATAGTATATTCGAAAGTTCAAGAACGAGGTGGAGAATCAAGTAGCAAAATTAATAAATGAATAGTACTGCAACACTGTTTTTAATTTCATAAAATTAAATGATTGCAAAATGCGCAAAATAGAAGTTTGTCCCGCGTATAATTCTTAGAACATAAAGTATTCTGTAGGAAAAGAAGTTTGGGAAATACTTCTAGATGTCTAGCAAGACTAGTAACAGTCGTTATTTCACATTCTGGAATTCATCGTAATTGAAACCCACTTCTGCGTATGCCAAGGTGATTTCACAATCATTACGTGTACTAACACGGGACTGTTAACGAAGACCGTCCTTCTAATTTATTCATTTCGGGTAAAAATCTAGCCCTATTAAAAATAATGGCATAGATGTTGAGAATTTAAAATGGCTCCAATAACAGCTTTACTCTCGCAGCAGCCATAGTGAAAACAAAGGAACATTGTTCAATACTGCCAAGTTTTCCTCAACACTTTAATAAACATAGAACTATATCATTTTTATATTGGTGTTTCCATTTGATTAAGTTTTACAAAACATGGTACATACATGAGTAATAGCATGACAAATCTAATAATGTGTAATAAACGATAAAGTGTTACTTACATAATCTACAATATGCATATCGATTATACGCAATCTACACGCAAAAGTGTTGTGTTTCAATGACAGCCAACGATAAATAATACAATGAGAAATGATGAAACTGTGAAAAGTTGGGATACTTATCAGCATTCTGAAAAAGATAAGAGGGGTGTATGAAATAAATTACAGTATCGTATTGTGTCTGATACTAAAGCTGCTATATACGAACCGTATGCTGCCTGCCCAATGCCATTCTGTTTTATTGTTATTATTACACACAATCAGATCTGTCTACGGAAAGGAAATAAAACAAGCTGAGCTAAAACCCGTTTCCACTATCGAATGAACACAGTATGGACTGATTTAAGCGTGAATGGTCCCCGCGAAAATTATCGCCGCTACAGTAACGCGATGCGCTGGAATGATAGGCTGTATTCAGGCAGAGGCGCAGTCGGTAGCTCTGAACGAGCTATTGGCAAGGACTCTGCGCCATGGATGGAACTCATCAATCAACTTAAATTAAGGCCACAATTCTAAGCTCAATTATTACCTTAATGGCACAATTCATTAATCACACACAATTTGAAAGGAAAGCGCACTACAAGGAGGTAAGCAAGGTTGTTTGGAAAGCCACCGGTTTCTGCAGCGGAGACCCACATTATACGGACTTACTAAATACAATACCCCAGAGAATAGTCTTAACTGCATACATATTCAGTGGGTTCACTAATGATGGCTACGTTTCCAGTCCGCTTATGAGTTTATTTGAATCAGCTGTGTTAGGCCTACAGATATTACATTACACAGAATGCAATTGAATATTTATAAATCATTAATACACGGGGAGCAACTAGATTGAAATCGCTATGCAATTAAAAATATACAAAGTGATGATCTCTATAGGAAATCTTAAAATACATCCGATTGAATACAAGAACCATAACAGTTTGTTGATGATGATGCTTGTTGTTTAAAGGGGCCTAACATCGAAGGTCATCGGCCCTAACAGTTGGTAGTTTGTAGTATGTATTTATGTTACTACTAACGTAACAAAAATACACCTTCCATGAATTGGTTTTCCTTGTCATGAAGACAAAGATTAACGCACAGGCCATTGCAATTTCTCAAACCTACTCCGGAAGAGAAAAGCACCGAAAGATAGTGAAAGATTGCAGAAGTTTCCACGCCAAATTCTTCAATCAGGTCTGATGGAACCGATCCCTGTAATTTTTTTTAAGATTTCTAAGCGTCACGACGATTTGTTAAACAACAATACTTACACTACAACGGCAAGAAGACAGAAGAGTCAAACACGCACATTTAGCTGTTACGTTGCCTGGTAAGTAGCACACTGCATAACTTTCTGCTTTGTTAATTTTATTGTTGTCCGTCGCCGTGCAGTTAGGGGCGCGCGGCTGTGAGCTTTCATCCAGGAGATAGTGGGTTCGAATCCCACTGTCGGCAGCCCTGAAGACGGTTTTCCGTGGTTTCCCATTTTCACACCAGGCGAATGCTGGGGTTGTACCTTAATTAAGGCCACGGCCGCTTCCTTCCAACTCCTAGGCCTTTCCTACCCCATCGTCGCCATATGACCTATCTGTATCGGTGCGACGTAAAGCCACTAGCAAAAAAAAAATAGTTGTCCGGATCCGTAGCTAAATGGTTAGCGTGCTCACCTTTGGTCACAGGGGTCCCGGTTTCGATTCCAGGCAGGGTCGGGAATTTTAACCATAATTGGTTAATTTCGCTCGCACGGGGGCTGGATGTACTCTGTGTCGTCTTCATTATCATTTCATCCTCATCACGACGCGCAAGTCGCCTATGGGAGTCAAATGAAAAATGTCTGCATCTGGCGAACCGAACTTGTCCTCGGATACTCCCGGCATTACAAGTCATACGCCATTTCATTCGTTAATTTTTGTACATTTCTAGGGCGTTCTATTTCATTCAAATTACATCAAGTGTGTGCCTCATTACGTAAGTTTTTTGACACATCATTCCTTATATATATTTCAAAACTGAACTTCGGATGTGGGAGAGTAGCTACAAGCTTTATGTACTCTATACGCCTGATTATTAAAAATGCGACAGAGGTGTACACAATTGAAATGGGCCTAGCGAATGAAGTACCCTGTACTCACGTTGGGAAATACCGCAAGTGCGCAAGGAATTACTGAAGGTTTGCCTTCATGAAACCACAATTTATACATGGACCATGACATGAATAGAAAGTCAGATTAATGATCTGCAACGGGGTGCGTAGCTCGGTTAGTCGTTTGTACACTGCTGTCATGGTAATGGGAACGAAATTAATGGCAACCAATCAGGAGGACTTGAATGTGACAAACCTACGCCAGTGGAATTACTACACGTAAAAATATCCGTTTCCAGGGCAAAATCTCAGCATTACGGCATACCATGATATTGAAGGAGCGTTATTACATGAAAGAAAATTTCAGCATCTACCTTGAAACCGCCTTTTTCTTAACTCGCCCTGCCTAGTTCATACAATACAAAACCTCATATAGTATCAACAATCGGTCGCAGAGCTTTAGAGGACAACTCCTGTCAAAGCAGTAACAATGGGTTAACGAGGTTGACTTCCTGAAGGCTAGAATATTGCTTTTAGTAGTCCATTCAGTGTTGTGGGTTTATTTGCTTGTCATTTCGTAAAAAAAAAGTCCACTGATTCATAACGTCAATTTCTCAAGTCATGATGGAATGGTTATGTTTGAACATGCTACTGGGTGTGGATAAGAAATTATGTGATTCCGTTCGTTACGCTGCAGTGCTCTACCAGCTGGTTTCCGGTCTTTTATGTAGATGGTTATAAATTGGTTTTTATGAAGGATTTCTATGCAAGGCTCCCTCGTCACAACGCATCCTAGTTCAAGGACACTATAGATAAATAAATTGTGATTGTAATTAACACTAGACGTAATGCGCGAACAACTCTTCGCCGTAATCATCACGTTGCAATAGATGATGATATATCAATGCTCACGAGTAAAACTGTGACAGTCATCGAATGCTATCGTTCCACTTCGTAAGGGAAATGAGCAATAATTCGTTCCGAAGAAGAAACACGCAACTGTCCATTGTTATCAAGAACATTAGGAATAACTCAGGTGCTTCTAAGTCCACAATTACGCGGCACACGCGAAGAATTGCAACTGCACCGTCACGCAAGAAATTGCCGGTGGTAAACTTGGCAGATGTCTGCGTTTACTCTTCGCAAAATCAATAAGCATGATCTTTGTCGTTTATTGTTGACTCACGAAAATGACTAGGGATTCACGTTCTTCTTGGGTGTTGAAATACTACCAATATCAATGTTTAATTCTCCTCGCAGACAACCGGAATTAGTGTTATTTCTTTACCACAATTCTGACAACAGAAGCAGGGAACATATGTACATATAAAATGTTTTCTACAATTTAAGTACTGAAAGAGGCAAGTTCTAGGCAAAACGTTCCATAACTTTGTGGAGTGCCTATTAAATCTATTCTGGAGGGTAAAGGTACGGCCAAAGGACGGAAAAAGATAAACTTCCTGTCCTCTCCGAACTGAATGTTATGCAAGTTATAGGCGATGGAATGGATCATTATCTACAAAGGCAGAGAGGCCAAGAGGAAGATCAGGTCAGTTTGTCTGGCTACTGTCTCAATGGAAGGGAGGCATATTGGATGAGACATGGAATGACGATTAATTAGCTTTCCCGCGCGGTGCTGCACTTTGTACTCAATTTAACTCTTCCGGCGTGACTTTCAAGAATTACGAATTCTATTATTTCCCCTATTCAAAATAATAGAAATCAAGGCACGTACTAAGCAATCTCAACTACGAGCCTTGAGAAGAAGTCATTCCCATTCTACCATTCGTAAGTTTGAAAGTAATGTGTATTACGTTACCATTCCTTTATGTACGAGAACTGTTAACGATGGCCACAAGGCAGGACGAGGAACGAATTGAGAGCTTGCCATGCTGGATTATATCGCTCTGCATCGCTCCCTCCAGCCCGCAGTGCGACGTGACCGGCTGCCTCAAGATGAGGAAGAATGTTAAAGAGAGAAGGAAATCCTTACAACACGATGTAGTCCGCTTTATATGCTTTCCTGATACCAAGCAATGGAGAGAAGGTGATATGGAATTTCAGGAGGTAACTTGCACGTAAGTGCAATATCTATGATACGAGAATCACTCAACTTACCAGAAAGTTTTAGCAACGACTAATTAAATTATGATAATGTGTGTAAGATGACCTACCTATGTTTCGAACTTTCAAACCTGGAGTGGAATTTCAACTATCAAGAAATTTAGTGAATGTAATAAAGAATATATACTGACACCAAGAAATCGATAAATAATCCTTTTAACAACAAACTTTCCTCAACATTGCACAAAATCATTTTAACAAAATATCCCTTACTGAATTTATTATTCATTTCAAAATGGTAACTATCAACATATCAGGTATGAAATCACCAAATCCCACGAAACGAGCTGAGTATGTGGTATGGGTCGCGTACAGTCGTTCCTCAGGAGATGCAAGTTCAAACTCTACGTCAGGAACCATGAACGCGTTTTGCATTTTCCCAACTCACCTTGCAAATACCTGTGCTACACCTCGAAGTTCACCTTCCCAGTTCCCCTCCCAGCGTCATCAAATAATATCCTTACCGCGACGGTAAATAGCTAGCCATAACAAAATCAATAAACCCGTTGAAATCCATGTTGCTTCTTCTTCAAGATAACTTTAAAAGTATGAGTCAACCTACCATAACACTTCTATTTATGACGGAAGGAAGCTATAGAATTCCGACATCGTCAAATTGCATTTAATCATTTGGAACACGCTTAACGTAAGGAAAGAACGATATAACACACGTTGTGGATTGGGACCACACTCAGACACAGAATGACGACGAGAAAATTGTCCATCGTCAATAAAAATAGAGATGCCAACCTTAAAAATTGGTTCAATCAAAAAACGTGTGAAATAACATTCAGCCCGTATAACACTATTATTGCCATTTTTTGTAGTGAAAAATGACGAAAGCGTCTGTATTACCCTTCGATTAATTCATACTCCATGTTAAAAAAAATATATTTCGCATGGCGTGATTGTCATCGAGAGTTCCAAGTTTAAATGAAAAATCTCACTTGCATGTTTGACGCGCTACGGTGACATTTTCGATGGCCCTAGGCATGAACACTCCTCCGTACACTGCTTTCTGCAATACTGATTCGCTGCATATCTTTTGTCCACGGACATTTAGATCTTCATTGTTTTCACATTTACAGATCATTTGGTTTATTTTATTTAATGCTGTTCTTCACATAACCGAAATAAATGCTTGCACTGTAAGACATAAATTCTCAACAAAAGCAGCCAACGGAAGTAATAATCAGAGTAGACAAATCGTTACGAAATCACAGGTAATAGAACAGAAATCGAGCACATATGAAGGGAACAGACATTTATCAAATAATGATACGTACGCGGTTAAAGGTTGTAAACAAATGACCCTTTCTCGTATTTTTTCACGAACTATTTTCTAGCAGTGAGTCTCAAATGTGTGAAAATTTTTTTCATGTTCTCGGGAGAAATGGAGAAAAGCATTTCGATTTCCTAAAATCTGTAAAAATCAATGCCGCTTCCACGTTACCGTAGTGTATGCGAGAAAACCGTAGAAACTACCGGAAGGTAGCTGGCATCTCTACAAAAATAACAACCCCTCTCTCTCGTCACGTTTTGCAGTGTTTATTTTCCTGAATTGTCTAATAATTTTACTTCATCTCCACCCCCCCACCCACCCCCCAACTTATTAACCGAAAAGCACTTTTAGTTTGCAAGGTCCCACTAAAGTTCATAAATGGCATCAGCAGTGGAGACAAACATGAATAAATATTTTCCTTTTCTTCCTCTTTCTCTAAGAATAGGTATCTACAGTATGAATTTTATGTTCCAGTTCAAGCCATATAAGCGACTGTAACAAAGTCAAATTTAGCTGCGTCTGAAGAGAAAATTAAAATCACCCTCAACAAAACATCCGCTTGCCTGTTATCTGTTTAAGGAAGCATAATTACGGTGTGATCACACCGACTTTAAAAGTACCGGTATGTTTGCAACAACTACACAAACACCTAATCCCACTCACGGTAGTGAAGTGAGCTAATATACTAACTAAATCAACGAATACGTATAACTTCACTGCGTAGAGCGAAACCTTTCTGATACTATTACCTGGCAAAGTCTATCATACGACTTCCTGCTTTCCATTTTCTATGGCCTCCGTAATCTTCATTGGCGATGGCCTGCTCTGAGCTTTCATACCAATGTTGTATTTCTAATCCAGCTTACCTAGCCGAGGAATGGGATAATTACTAATAAAATAAAACCCACTAAGACGGTCTATGCACTTATTTGATACTTAAATCCACTACAAAAATAATCACGAGAAGAATGGATATTCTCCGTTTCCTTCCTTTTTAGGATCACCAGCCTGTTGAATTTTCAGTCCGAAGATTAATTCTTTTTTGCTGTTATGCAGTACAACTTTTCAAATACTAGAGGAGATAAAATATATAATGGATTATAAAAATTATCTTATATGTTAAGTTACATGACATATCGAGTGGTTACAACTGAACTTTCCCTACTTTACCCACTCTAGACAGAAAACTATTCATTGTACGCGTACCAAACTTAGCAGGAATAATTTCCACTATATGGGCTACAAGTTTTGCTTGGTGCACCTTACCTCACAGGAAGTGTTTATCAGAGGAATGTTCATACATGTGCTGGTATGAAGAGAAGCTTAACAAGAGAAGTAGCAGGTAATACACGTGGAGCTGCCACGCGAAACTGTGCAGCGTGCTTACCTACATTCCCAGACTGCCCTGGACACTGATGGACTTTGAGAACACTTTGTGTTCTGATGGACGATACGTCCATAACAACCGGTCATATTGTATGAAATGGCAACGCATGAATAATGCTCCACTGGACTTGCTTATGCATTATTTCTCCTCCGCATGTCCTTGGGGAGATGTTTGGAATACGTTTCATATTCATACAACCCCTGGTTTTCCACATACATACATACATACATACATACATACATACATACATACATACATACATACATCTTCATTATAGACTGTTCTGTTTTTCAGCATTCAGTCTGCAAGCCTCTGTAAACTTACTAAACGCCTCCACAATCCTCTATTTGTAACTAGCTCTGAGGCCACGTTTAATTCCGTACATCTTTTGTTTAAATCATTAGAAACCGAATCTAACCTTCGTCGTCTTGGTCTCCCTCTACTCCTCTCACCCTCCATGACCTGAAGCCGGTTTATGCGCACCACTTCATTGAGTTCATTCCTAACTTGGAGACATAGGGCAAGTTTAATTATAATCACCCAGTGTTTGATTGCTCAATAAATGCGATAGCAAAACACCGCATGTCTCCATCTCATCTGTAATATTGCTCCAATCTACCAGGAACTAGAATGAATAAAAAACTGGAATAATAAACCACGACAATGTATTGAAAGGCCTTAACAAACTGGTTAGTAAAGTTTTCTGGATGACATTTTATGAAGAAGCGTTACTGTCGGCCTCATAAATGTTCACATTGAATGTTCCTGCTTCTACAACAGAACGGATTTGATCATTCTGAAAGTAATGAAGACTAGCAGTGATAATTAACTAATCAATAAAGAAAACAAATGACGACGGAAAACTAACTACAGCAAGCTGAATTCGACATACTCTACCTAACGGGCCACATTTTCCGTATAAATAGCTCCTCATTTGTACATATGAAGCTTAGTGCTTAATATTCCACATCCCCAGAGGCCCGGAAGTTTGAACGTGGGAGCCTCCAGAACAGCAGCATGTGGTTCTAACTACTAGGTCAAAGACGAAGTAAAGTTAAACGAAGCACATTGCAGATCTAAGGAAATGCTAATTATCCTCTACACGTATGGAAGGACATCAGTCATATGACCTAACGATACGTGAATATTATAGTTTCCGCATTATTTTTTTTTTGCAATTGGCTTCACGTCGCAGCGACACAGATAGGTCTTATGGCGACGATGGGACAGGAAAGGGCTAAGAGTGGGAAGGAAGCGGCCGAGGCCTTAATTAAGGTACAGCCCCAGCATTTTCCTGATGTGAAAACGGGAAACCGCGGAAAACCATCTTCAGGGCTGCCGACAGTGGGGTTCGAACCCGCTATCTCCCGAATACTGGATACTGGCCGCACTTAAGCGATTGCATCTATCGAGTTCGGTACAGTTTCCGTACGTACATCCATACGCCGTGGCATTCCTAAGCTTTACGCACACTTTGTGTACGTCCATAACAACCAGTCTTATTGTATGAAATATTTCCTAGATCGCCTATTCGTGCCTGCAATTGTTAAACATGCAGAGTAAAGTTAAAAATCCGTTTCAGGACAAATTATAACAAATAAAGGGCATTTGGCGCGCCTATAAATATCTATTTTGACCGTTCAGCTTATACATAGCTGATATATCATTTTATTATAAATAATATTTTATTAAAACATTATTCTTTTATTGTTCAATTTTATTTTTTGCTTCAATACATCCCACTGATCGGCAGAAAGTACAGCCCGATGACATTCTGCAAGGTAGAGAGCACATTCTCTCAATTTAGAAATATTCTGACTGAAACGAGGCGTAAATTCACGCAGAAAACCTTGAATATTACACAGTAGTCAACTGTAATGTACCTGCAGAGTAAGTTGTTTCATTACAGCTTCGTTCTGTCTTCATAGAATTGAGATCAGAAACTAACTGGCACTTCTAGATACTGAACAGAAAACTCCTATTTCTTAATAATAATAATAATAATAATAATAATAATAATAATAATAATAATAATAATAATAATAATGTTATTTGCTTTACGTCCCATTAACTACTTTCACGGTTTTACGGAGACGCCGAGGTAGCGGAATTTTGTCCCGCATGAGTTTTTTTACATGGCAGTAAATCTACCGACACGAGGCTGATGTATTTGAGCACCTTCAAATACTACCGGACTGAGTTAGGATCGAACCTGCCAAGTTGGGGTCAGAAGGCCAGTGCCTCAACCGTCTGAACCACTCAGCCCGGCAAACTCGTATTTAACACTGTTCGAGGGATCAGGTAATTTTAAATAGTTAATAGGAAATCGGGTTCTTTGGTTAAATGGCCATCGTCGAGGCCTTCATTTTAGAGGGCCCCATGTTCGATTCCCAGGCGGGTTGGGATTTTAGCCGGGTCTGGTTATTTCCAAACATCCTCCCCTTCATGTAAACACAACACAAACCATATTCCCAACTACCAGAGAAACACGGACTATTGAATACATCCCTCCACATAGAGTTTGCCTCAGGAAGGGCATCTGGCTGTAAAACAAGGCCATGTTTGAACCCGCTAACCCACCTAGGTGTGAGAAAAGCGAAAGAAGATGTATAATTAATTACTACAAGTTCTGATAGTGCCTATCTTATTAAATACCTATTTAGGCTGCCTAAAACAGGATTTTTAATGACTAAATATCCTCAGCTTGAAGTGTATTAATGGGAGGTGGAATGACAGGAGGAACAGCAAGGCGATGGACTCTACAAAGAGCATTCTAAAAACTTGCTTTGTTTGCTTTTTTCATTGTGGCGGCAGAGCGAGTTTACCACACGTTAGCGACGACTGTACACTTGAAATTTCGACAGATGTTCCCGTTCCATTATTTAGCAGTGCATCTATTGATCTATTTCTGTTTCTTTATTTCCGTTTGAGGGAGACACGTCCCGTCACGCCAAGGCAGGCCAGCTCGTGCAGGCAAAGAGGAGAAAGAGGAGAGGGGGCAGCGCCCCCGCACGACAACCACAGTAATTAAAAGCATTAGCTTATAATAATACCAGACATTCACGTCATGCAATTCCCTGCCATAACAACAGCAATTTAGGACGTAAAGGAAATTTAAGAAAGCCATAATGCAAGTAAGCTTTGTGCAGTAGGCCTATATTATTAATGTAAAATGCCTTTGCTGGCAGGACGTTGTGTTTACGGTGCACTATGTCTTCTGGTATGGGCTAGAGCAATATTGTTACTTTCATTGATCTGTCTCAGCTTTATCCTTGGCTTTGACAAGATGAAAGTGACTGAGGTATGAGTGATGCTAGTAATGCCATTCCTTATGCAGCCAGTCCCTGCTATGAATGGTGTGAAAATGTTGCTCATAGGGTCAGTTGGTGCATGCATTTCAGTGGGCTTGGCAGACTGATATGTAATAGCAACGGCTGGCTCGGTGAGGAAAGCAACGGGAAACTACCTCACTCCTCATTTCCCTAGTACGCCTCTTCAGTGATGCCTAGGCCATTTATGACAGCTGATGGCGGAGCTGTTGAGGATCCAACCAGCCTTCGGGCTGAGGACTAAACATACATACATACATGCGGCATACTAGGCATACTACGAGCGGCTAAGAGAACGCTTCATAGCTCCGCCATCCAGTTCACCACTTTCCTTACACTGCAATAATTCATGTATTCAATCGAATGCCCAATATGATTACGCGTTTCACAACTTATTGCTCACGATTTTAACATGAACTTCCAAATGTATATCCAGGAAAGGCCTATAGTGAAATGCGCGTGCCTGTAGTTTGATTACCGCCTCGTACTTTTAGTCTTATACACCTCGATCCATATGATTTCCTAGCTATTAGGTACAACTACAGTTGCAATATTTATGTTGTTGACGACCAAGGAATTAAAAGCAAGATACGGTACGCTGTTAATTAAACTGGCAGATGTGGGTTTTTCGAAAACAATTACCATAAATGCTAACGTGTCAAAACAGAGTAAGCCGGAGTTCATAGAGTAACAAAACCTGATATGATTTAATGAAATAATTTACACTTATAATCTCTATAACGATCACGCTCTTATACTCTTTTCTGCAAAGAACAGCTGTCGATCCTAGCTATCATCATCAAAAGATTTTACTCTGTCGCCAGTCTAAGCTATAAAGTCAACCCGGCTTCCTGGAAGAATGACTGTTGTTAGCACAAAGCAAAATCTCCCAAGATAAACGTCAATCGTGGCAGAAGCCAACTAAGCTACATCAGCTTCATTTCCGATACCAAAGATCTTGCACGTCCTTAAACATCCCATTCCACTCCAGCCATTAAAAGCATAAGGAATACCTTAAATTCGATGCAAAGATGAAGTTCCCGTTTATTCGTGTATACTACCATAATTATCAAATATATAACCATAACTGTTCTAAAGGGAGTCTTAATTTGTAATCTCCTGTGGAAACAGAATCCTAAAAGAGGAAAGGATGATATAAAGCTGATCTCAGTGACGCCGTTGATTAGTCATTTTCCTTCTGTTCCGCAGGTTCGATCCCGGCCAAAGTCTGAGGCATCTGAGGATCTTTAAATGCAATAACTTCATGCCGGATGTTTTGGTACCTACATTAAAAGACTCTACGGAACAAGCCTAGTCTCTTAAAATTCAAAATAACTGAAGGAACGTTGAACGCATTATTATTATTATTATTATTATTAAACGTAAAGCATTCAGACACATATCAAGAATATTCATTTTCATGCGGAGTGGTTTAATACAGCTGCAGAAAAACTCGTTTCTCTGTAGGTTTCTTCCTACTGAGAAGTTTCAAAATAAACGTTATTATTAAAAGATACTCGTAGACGATTAAGAAAACAGTCCCTAGACAGCTCTGTCTCTCAGTAAAAGTCGTAGTATGGAGACAGTCATGACTGCCAACAGAACAAGCAGGCCAGGCCCTTCACAAACGCCCCAGTTCAGACGATTAGTGTCGCACTCCACATCCCTTCGGATTTCCTCGTCGGTTAAAAACGACACCGAAAACGATTAACGGAGATAAGGAAGATGGCTAAATTTATTTCGAGAGGGTACATTTTGAACTAGAGACCAGGCTGCCCCTGCCGCACGGAGCTGCGAATATCGCCCAGGAGCACTGCCAATAGACTACAGCTTCACAACAAGGCCACACACGAAGAGTGGAATCGTTTCATTCATGAGCAGGTTAACGCGTTGTTATTGTTACAGAATGTAAGACCTCACTGTAGTCAGGAATGCAGAGGCACAATATTTAGTATACTCATTACTGCCGGCTAAGGATAGAGCAAACGCGGATGTGTGAAGAAATATAACGCATCTGATCGAGAACAAAAGCTTATGTTTGACGGGCGGACGAAGGTTGAGTAAAGGCTAGCGTTCAGTTTCCCAGAAGGAGAGTTTTACAAGCCTCGTGGCAAGGGAAACGGATGTGTATATCACGGCCAGACGGTAATAGACATTGTACAACACAGTGAAACGAAGTAACTGGAGGCCAGGATATATGGAGCCACAAAATAGTAAGCTCACTCAAGCTATCGTTGAATTGCACGGAGTCAACCTTACTCTGTCCACTTACTGGAATGGAAATAAATATTTCCCATATTCATAGCGTAACACGTGAAAACATGCTGGGTAAGACTGGGTAGCTGAATTTCGATCATTTCATCTTGGGGCTGTGTGTAATTCTGCAGCTCCCCTGAGCATAATCTCTCGTTTTCAATTAGTGCATATAAATGCTGGGTTAGTACATTTCCAGTTCACGAAGCATCTACTTCAGACCAAGACCTAAGACGGTATAGCTACTCACATAAGCACAGATTTCGAAATAAATGAGGCAGATAGAAAGAGCGCGTGTTAGCGTTAGAAAGAGAATAGAGCGAAAGAATGTGCGAGTTAGATGAATTTATTGTACATATTGTAAATATGTAAATAGTATAATATGTAATAGTGTATTGCATATAATACCAAAGTTAATCACACTTAGTATAGGTCTACTAACAGTTTATTCACGGAAATGGAGACACAAATATATAATCCAACCTTAAATTGTATCACAATTTTCGGAAAATTAATATACTACTACTACTACTACTACTACTACTACTACTACTACTACTACTACTACTACTAGGCGAGATGGCCGTGCGGTTAGGGGCGCGGAGCTGTGAGCTTGTATCCGCGCGGTAGTGGATTCCAACCGCACTGTCGGCAGTCCTGAAGATGGTATTCCGTAGTTTCCCATTTTCACACCAGATAAATGCTGGGGCTGTACCTTAATTAAGGCCACGGCCGCTTCCTAGACCGTTCCTATCGCATCGTCGCCGTAAGACCTATCTGTCTCGGTGGGACGTAAAGCAAATTGTAAAAATACTACTGCCAAAACACTCTTAAAAACCCACAAGTACAAGGGATGGATGATTTTAAAGCCCTAGTCAACAACGGAAAAGAAACTGCCAATGCTTCTGAATGTAATCGACTACGCTTCCAAACAATTTTCGGAACCTCCGGCAACATAAATCTAACTTTAAATGAGCATGCCTTGAAACATGCACCCTACGAATTTGAACCAACAATCTGGAAATCCTTCTTCTAAGATGTAGAATGAATAGTAGATCCATTAGTTTAACCATGCGAAGGGAGAAACGGAAATTATACCCAGAAATTTGACAACTTGAAGGAAAAAATAAATTGAAAAATTGAAAATAATTTTTAAACATCGGTCACCACACCATGATGAGCTTAGACGATCGTAGACTTCACGGTTCGATTATTATCAACGTGATCATGGTTCAAATCATGTAAAATACACGAGATAGATCCATGAAGGTAAGAATTCACATTAAAATTAACAATAAGATCTTGACTAACAAGCAAGAGATTTAATGTTTCATAAAACGGCCAGCTCATTTACAAGCTCGACGTGACAGGACTGTCCCAATGACATCAAAACTATCTGCAAGTGGGTAAAGTACAATTCAACATTAAGCTGTAGATTAGGAAAACTAGGCTAACAAAGAATGAATGTCACAACATCGATACAAATATATAGATATGCTCCGCCTTACGAACAGATTTTTTCATTACATCTCTGGACGTTACTAACCACCGTATGCTCATACAGAATTCTGTACACATGTTCTAAATAGCAGAGAAGCATTACTGAACGTGGTATGACTTACAAAACTTCACAGGGGAAATAGCCGAAAACCTCAATTGAATGGAATGGTCATCTTACCTGAAACAGAAAAGAGAAAAAGTGAATTTAAGAAAGAGAACAAAACAAACAGTTCCAAAGAAATGTTTTAATAAATACATAAACACATACATACATACATACATACATACATACATACATACATACATACATACATGGTTATGCCATTCAGTACCAGTCAGAAAGCCTTTGTGAATTAATGTGCTATCAGAATCGTCCATTTGCAACTATCTGTGTGGACTCGTTCAGTTCTTCACCTCCTACCCTTAAAGAATGAAAAACCGAGTCTAACCATCGTTGTCATCTTGGTCTTCCTCAAAGAACGCCACTGACAATGTTAAAAAGAAACTTTTTTCTCTTTTGAATTACAGAGCATGAACATATTTCGGGAAAACTACCAAATTTCAACTTAACAGTCTGAATATTTGTGTTAACGTCTGTACAGGCACGGTTGACTATCCTTAATGAGAATATTTTAACTTAAAGGCAATGACTACTAGCAGTATACTGTCTAACTACAGCACGTGCCAGCCACCCACAGACTTGGTTGCGTACTGCGTTTCAAAAGGACCCATTTAATTAACAATGTCACCCAACTGCACTATCAGCAGGAATAGGAACACTTCCAGATATACAGTACTTTCGTGGGTATTAATAGATACAGAACGAATTAGTCCATAAGTGTTACAGATGACCGACTCCAAACAGCAACTAGTCTGAGTCCCCTCTGTTGAATACAATTTCTGCAGGGAAGGAAAAAATTCTCGGTCAAAGGATGGCATTATGATGATAGTGGTGGAGATAAAATATACGCTATTCATGCGGATAATTACACGTAAAATAAAAATGCTGAAATCCCCCAGAGCTAAATGAGAAGCACAACGAATTCCTTGAAATAATTACAACATATATTATAGCAAGTGTATTACACATTTCTTCGGAATGGAGTAAAGGTTCTGTGACACGTGATGTCTGCAGATCGCCCCTAAAGGCTTAACCCGGCTTCATATTCAACGTTTTTAAGGACATATTTCGTTGCATGTTTGGGAGCCACACAGGAAACAAGAAACTGTCTTTCCACAAGCACAGAAATAGGGCCAAAGGCACTGAAGCCTGCAAAGCAAAGTAGAAATTCTCAGGCACAAAGATTCCAAGTTTAAATCATCCTCAGTCACAATCACATACTAAGAGCTCCAATGACACATTAAAAACAGCAGTACTATTCATAGTGCTCATAAATTTGTTCAAATGAGTCAACTGTTTTGTTGTCCACCAATAAAATGAAATGGCGTATGGCTTTTAGTGCCGGGAGTGTACGAGGACATGTTCGGTTTGCCAGGTGCAGGTATTTTGATTTGACACCCGTAGGCGACCTGCGCGTCGTGATGAGGATGAAATGATGATGAATACGACACATTCACCCAGCCCCCGTGCCAGCGAAATTAACCAAAGGGAATCGAACCCGGGACCCTTGTGACCAAAGGCCAGCACGCTAATCATTTAGCCATGAAGCCTGACTGTCCAACAACAATAGACCCTAATAATAATAATAATAATTAATAATAATAATAATAATAATAATAATAATAATAATAATAATACAATTAATACACAGAGAAATGCCTAACAATCGAACAATTGAGGGTCTCTGGTTTCAGTAGAAATTAAACCAAGAGTGAAGTGAAAGTGGTAGAATACAGGCCCTTCCCGGAAGAAGCCCTCTGTAATGTCCACCTAAATGTTTATGAGGATCATAACACGTCGTGGAGGTTTCGTTCTCTGCATCAGGAAGAAGACACCTCCGTTACAGTCTATTCTCCACCCACAAGGGGAATATGGATATTAGATTTAACATCACTGACCATTTCACAAATTATCTGTAGGGACACAGAATGAACCAGAAACAACCTGACAGATTTATTATGGACTGATATACCCCTTGTTTCGCCCCTTTAAAGAAACCTTATCACCTCAACTTGTACATTTCTCAGGTAGCATTTTGAAACTAAAATTTTAGGAGGGGCTTTTTTTTAGTATTTTCTAATTAAGTAGTTTCAGTTGAGATTCAGACAGTATCAGCCAGCCGAAACCGAAACTGCGACATAACAGGGATTGAATAGTTAGCTCTGTGCTTTTGCCCTTACGGGCATCTGCCCCTCCAGAAGGAGAACTCTTGGTTCCCTAATAGCTGACCTCCAGATGGGAAATCGAACCATTGTCCTTCATAGTGAACAAAATACGTACTTAGTGCCCCGGATTGGCAACATCCAACATAATGCTTGGAATAATTAGAATGTATTCTGCTTCCACAAAAACTACACCTGACCTTCAATTAATTCACATGAATTCCCATTAACTTCCTAATTGTACAGGATGACATACATTCAAACTGAATTAAGGTATAGGTTGAAAACACTATGTAGCTTGTATTGTGGATTTATTTTGATTGCATCTTTTTATGGAAATCACCAAGAGAATGAATGTTTCAAATCTACGAGCACTCCACCAAAGTCAGATGAAAAGGAAGGAATAATAGTCGCGGGGAGCGAGGTTGTGAAGGATGGCGCAGAGAAACTCGACTGGCGTCTATTTGGCAAAGGAGTAGACATCCGTAGCTATCGAAACAGCGTCCAAATCCAATCACAAGATAAAGTACTTTACCAGACCACAGAAGAACCCATTCAAACATGGATACAAAATATTTAACCTTCTGAGATATTTACGCGTTGTTATCTCAACAAGAAGTAAAAACGGCAAAGCAAATATTTGGGGAAAGAAACCTGTCTTGGTACTATCCCATAAAAATGGGAGATAGTACACGCAGGTATGAACGAATCGATATAGTGACACAGAAATACTTCTCAACGACACGCTTTCTCACAGAAAGGTTGAGAGTTTAATATACAGTTTTTATAATACAGTAATATATTAGATTAACATAAGCCATGGTAAAAAAGTGCCCACAATATGGTACATTTTCTGAAGGTCTCCATCCCCAGGACGGTAGTGCGTTTCGCGAGATCACAAACTTCCTTCTAAATTATTCTTCTAACGCACCCTGATTTGCGATTCTGCAGTATCTCAATCTTTTCAAAAAACATACCGCGTGTGAAGCTATCTGAGCGATACATAATGATTTTTGGTAGGGGGCTAGTGAGACAAATTTCCTTCAACAGCCGAAGAGACAATTTTATGAAAGTAATAAATACACTTCCAAAAATGTTCCACACCTGAATCGGTCCCACGTCTTCTGACATGGGATGCATATTAGAATATTATATTCTCCCTCACAGCGTAATGTGACTTTAGGAAACGTTAATCCACAAAATATTTTGACAGAAATATTGCGATAATCTGTCGGTAAAATTTAGGGTAATACATTGTAAGTTATTATTTATTCCTGACGAATATATCGTGGTTAGAATCAGTCACTCGCATTGGGAGCACTCCAAGAAAATTCAAGTTGTTATACCCGTAAAACTGCGCTATATCACCAGCTCAATTTGAACTGAGGAAACATCTGCATGTCACGGGTCCGGTTCTTCCATGTTTTAACCTGCACTGTCACGCCACACAGGGTTATACTACGCCAGATATCGTACAGTCATACCGGACACGCCGCAGGAAAACCTGGAGTTATAATGAGTATTCAGTACGTCAGTTATGCATTTTAATGTGTACTTTTCACCTTAAAAAACAGGCATCAAAAATCCCTAAACTTCCAACACACATTACACTTGCATGCACCAGTTTAACAGATATTATCATAATGGGTCCTGATTATATATTCAGATTTCTGAAAGCCGTTCTCTTAGCAATATGCGAGGTTTAGTAAACTACTGCTTTCAGTTAACTCACGCTATGGTACACAAATCCTCCATTCGTAATCGTTCAAGTGGTTTTTTTTTTTTTACGGCCGATGTATCACGAGTAAGACACAATACCGTACGATTACGTGAATCTAAATGTAAGCCAATGTGTACTTGTAGGCCCTATGTCAAATCTTGTATGTAGTCAGATCATAGTGGGCATAAAGAGAAAGGAAAAACTAGCAGATTTGTAGTTTTGCGTGACTGTTGATATAGTAATCGTAGCCACGGGGCCCCCAGTTGTACGTAGAATCCGAACTACAGTACAAACATCCCACATGCATTGACCGGGACTGGAACCATGACCGCCCTGGTGAGATACCAGTGGCTATGGCCACTCGGCATATCACACCCCTTTACAAAATCACATTTAAGTGGAGAAGCATAAATGCCAACGGATTAGAATATGTTCGTGAAGTTGCAATAAAGCCCAAGCTACGAATTAGTTTTTGTACGTAGGTAATTTCATATGATTTAATAACCTCAGACTCCCTTCGCAAGCACTGGCACTCTCTTTACAAATGAAGAAGACGGTCACGCATAATTATATCTCATGTAAACCATTCAGTAGTTTCTCAATAATAATAATAATAATAATAATAATAATAATAATAATAATAATAATAATAATATTAATAGTTTTACGTGTCACATTCACGGTTTTCGGAGACGTCGAATTGCCGGAACTTGGTCCTGCAGGATTTCATTAACGTGCTGGTAAATATACCGACACGAGGCTGACGTATATGAGTATCTTCAAATACCACGCAACTGAGCCAAGATCGAACCTGCCAACTTGACCTCCAGAAAGCCAGCGCTCTACCGGTTGAGCTCCAATAACAATAGGCCAATATTGTCATATATGTTATGACACACGGAATTGACGAATATAATATCCGTAAAAAAAGATACAAGCACGGACGAAGAATGAAACAGTCTATCAAGCTGAAAATCTGTTCTAAATATATATGTAGCCGATCGTGAACGCCTACAACATTATCTGTCTATAGTGCTAAATTCACGTTCAGAAATAAATTCTTGATCATCTTCGTAATTATTATTCGTGGCCGGTCCCGTTGTGTAGGGGTAGCGTGCCTGCCTCTTACCCGGAGGTCCCGGGTTGGATTACTGGCCAGGTCAGGGATTTTTACCTGGATCTGAGGACTGGTTCGAGGTCCACTCAGCCTACGCGATCACAATTGAGGAGCTATCTGACGGTGAGATAGCGGCCCCGGTCTGGAAAGGCAAGAATAACGGCCGAGAGGATTCGTCGTGCTGACCACACGCAACCTCGTAATCTGCACGCCTTCGGGCTGAGCAGCGGTCGCTTGGTAGGACAAGGCCCTTCAGGGCTGTAGTGCCATGGGAATAAAAAAATGAATGCTCCGTATATCGCTTCTCAAGGTACCAAACAGTGAAATGGCATCTCAGTGCATAGTGTTTCTAGCGTTAAGATCAATCAGGTACAAATGAGTTATGGTGCACCATCAATGTAGACATCTGATATATCGAAACAAAATATATAGGTATTCAACGGAACTCCATAAAATGATAGCATTTGAACTCCGTCTTCGGTTACCTTCTACATTTTTTTTTTTTTTTTTGCTAGTTGGTTTACGTCGCACCGACACAGATAGGCGACGATGGGACAGAAAAGGCCTAAGAATGGGAAGGAAGCGGCCGTGGCCTTAATTAAGGTGTGAAAATAGGAAACCACGGAAAACCATCTTCAGAGCTGCCGATGGTGGGGTTCGAACCTACTATCTCCCGAATATTGGATACTGGCCGCACTTAAGCGACTGCAGCTATCGAACTCGGTTTCCCTCTTCTACATTTCATTGAAATAATGTTATTTACAGTACAAAGGAAATAAAATGTAGTACTGTGCGATTCCGTTATGGACAAAATAGTATCATTTTGCTACAGCACGAGCTTGCTACAGAGGATCTATTTAAAGCTAACGTAAATAATAATCAATTTGAAGAGAATGAGGGTGCTAGGGCCATGCTAGATCCTTATTACTACGACTGAAATAGGCCTATATGCACGTTGTTCGCCGGTAGAAGAGCCCAGCGGATTTATGGTGTTTTGCAAACATGCATATATTATCGCCAGTATGGCCCGCGCGTGTCGGCCATTGGCCAGCCAGGAACGTATCATTAGGCAGTCTCCATGGGACCGGAACATCGCAACTAGACCAACAAGCGCACTAAATTGTGCAGTGTTTAATAAATCTTCTGCTATTATGCATCCTCCCAAACGTGACCTAAATTTAAAAGGAAGATACTCTGCATCGATGGTACCTAATGTGTAACACTTTGTAATGCAGTTACAAGCGTTGAAAAAAATGTATACGCCCATTCTCTCTATTGTCAAGTGTTCTTTGAACGCCATTAAATATTCTGCAATTACGTTCCGTGTTACATCAGATGACCTCTTCCCCGGTATCACCGAGAAGAGTAGGCTTAACAGCGGCTAGTTTTAGCTAGCCATGCAGATCTTCATTCGGGAGGCGGAGGAGCTACTCCCCACCGCCGGCTGTCCTGAGAATGTTTCTTCCATGGTTTTCCATTCTGTTGCACTAGGACGAATGCCGGGACAGTTCCTTTTTCAGGCCACGGCCACACCCACATTACCTCCTCCACAAATCACATCACCGACACACATCTCACTGGCTTGAGAAACGGCGTTATCGTCTACGGGACCCGCCATACCCTGTCCGGGTATGGATTTAAAACTTTAATCCCCTCCCCCTCCGGATATGATGATTACCAGTCCAAAGCGCAAAACCTCCTCTTGATCACGAATAGCACAGTATAGATAAATCATAAAGAAACAAACGAATTTAACATGTTCAGGAATGTATTTCTAAAATAACCACTTCTTATATGTTGTGCTTATGAGTACGTTAGAAGGGAGGATCAGTCCCGATACGTAACTCAAACAATCTGAAGAGAAAGTTAACTACAAATGTTACATCAGAAACAATTTCAATCACTATATCCTACTGTAATTAAATGACATGCTAATTTTATACACTCATTTATCCAAATAAGTTCTCGTCCCGCTCTTTGACTGAATGGTCAGCTTAGTGGCCTTCGGTTCATAGGTCCCCGGGTGCAATTCCTGGCCGAGCAGGGTATTTTCAACACGCTTCGTCAATTCTTCTAGCCTGAGAGCTTTTATGTCTGATTGTCTTCATATACAAGTTCATTTATACGCAACCATATCACACTACTAAACACCACAGAAGCACGCAATAGTAAATACATCCACCCCTCAGGATTGGCGTCAGGAAGGGTAACCGGCCGTAAAACGAAACTTAATCCACATTAGTGACAATTTCAGTTAATGGGTAAAAGGCAAGAAACGAAGAAGACTTTATCTGAATAAGTTCTCATGCAAAAGAGAGATTTCCTCGAATCTTTCAAAAATTGGGCTCCTTCGAACCATCATAAGTAATTATTTATACTTATACATAGTTTTAAATTCAAAATAGAAATAAAGTTTTAGTGTCCAGTTCGTGGAGTTCGGAAACAATTGCAGTGAACTCAACTACAGAACACGCCTGAAATGTTGCATCGTACTCCAAATTTTCATTCATCTGACCAACAACACCTTTGTTCCAAGCAATGAACCTAATACTCATTCCTGCCACAGGCTGAAAGAAGAAACCCCAAGTCCATCCATATGCCTCTCTAGAGGTAGATGAATGCAGGGAAACTTGTAGTGAACTGCGGCTGTTGGCACAATACCTCTAGTATCACGTGGATTACAAATCAATAGATTGTTATTTTTCTGTTTGTTCTTTAAAATACTTTAAAATGATTTATATTTTGATCTCTAGAAGGGTATTCGAAACCATTCAGTTAAACCAGTGAGTCTTTCCTTACTTAGCTAGTCATTGCCCAATTATCAAGTTAAACAAGTTTTACTTCTGAAATTGCAATTCTCTGCGAACTTATGAAAATCGATCGACAAAACAGGAAAGGCATTGATATGAATCACCGGGAAAATACTCGCTCGTCGGGTGCTCATCACTGTAGGGAAATGGAAATTGAATACGTATGCATATCTCGCATGTTCGCCCACAGCATAGCCGAGGATCGTAAGACACGTCACTGCAATTGAGAAACGATTAAAATCAAATATACCCGGTTTCTGCAAGAAGTACATTGCAATTCTTTTAAGCTTGTGAAACGTAAACTTACTTTCAGTGAAAACACTATTCTGCCCTGATGAAGCTTTCAAAATTTCACAGCTGTCAGGCTTCTAGAATCTTAGCAAGATTCCCACATCGTATGAATATTTAACCTGTCCCTCGGTTCTTTGAACAACAGCTCAAGAATACAGAGCGCCAGAGGCGTATCTTACACGCATTTTTGAGTGTCTATGTAAATTATCTTAAAAATTAAATCCAATAAAGATCGGACACAAAATGCTTGAAAATATAGTTCAGAGATTAGTATTATCTTTATAAATGGCTGGCAATCGGTAAGATGTTCACTCAACCATTCCATTTATAGACCTTGGAATTTTCCATTTGTAGGATTCATATTGCCGCCCTGCGGTGTAGGGCTAGCGTGCCTGCCTCTTAGTCTGAGACCCCGCGTTCGATTCCCGGCCAGGTCAGGGAATTTTACCTGCATCTGAGGGCTGGTTCTAAGTTCGCTCAGCCTACGTGATTAAAATTTATGAGCTATCTGACGGTGAGATAGCGGCCCCGGTCTAGAAAGCCAAGAATAACGGCCGAGAGGATCCGTCGTGCTGACCACACGACACCTCGTAATCTGTAGGCCTTCGGGCTGAGCAGCGGTCGCTTGGTAGGCCATTGTCCTTCGGGGGTGTTGTGCCATGGAGTTTGGTTTTGGTAGGATTCATATCAGAAGGTTGGTATATTTATATGAGAATCACTGTCACCAGAGACGAGTATCAGTAGACAAGCAGCAGGGCATTTCAGAGAATGACAATGCATTTGGGGAAAATTTCATGAAGGGATAAGAAGATGACGCTGCAAGGTTGTACTTCCACCCTTGGTCATATTCAAAGATCTTCTTGGGTAAAACATTTCCTCACTCGCTGAATACAGAAACAATATGGGATGGAATTAATTGATCATTAATTAATTTATATAATGTCGAACTGCTAACTGGTGACGTTAACAGGCGCCAGGTTGTCAGAATGTTGACCCGCAGAACTTCTTCAACTAGCTGAAAGCTAGAAACAAGGAGTTGCCGGTCCCGTACTTGCTTTACTTCGCACCGACACAGATAGGTCTTATGGCGACGATAGAGGTAGTTTTTGAATTTAAGCAAATCACACGTACGTTCGAGATATTTGATAACGCGGCAATGTGGCAGAATAGCGTAACTACTAACAGTTTCGTTAGTACAAGCACGGTGGTCGTCCCTGTTGACAAAGAAGAGCACGCATTCGTTATAGAACTGGTCTGTCTGACGAGATACTTTTCTGTACTTGGACCTATGTCGTACGAAGAAGTGCTTTATCTCTTCGGCCTTCTCCTGATGAAACTGTGAACCGAGCGAGTTCGCCGCACGGTTAGGGGCGCGCAGCTGTGAGCTTGCATTCGGGACATGGTGGGATCGAACCCTACTGTCGGCAGCCCTGAAGATGGTTTTCCGTGGTTTCCCATTTTCACACCAGCCACATGATTAAGGCCACGGCCACTTCCTTCCAACTTCTAGCCCCTTCCTATCCCATCGTAGTCGCAAGACCTCTCTATGTCGGTGCGACGTACAGCCAATTGTAAAAAAAAAATTAAAATGAGAGCGATGAGAGAGCATTATACATGATCCTCGTAACTACTACCGTAACACTTCACTCGTCGAGGCATAGACCTATAACCAGCCCCCTTAATAAAGTAATAATAATGGCGTATGGCCTCCGGAGAGGCCTGGTGCATGTCTTTTTCTATTAGACGGCCTATTAGGTGATCTGCATGTCTAAAGATGAGGGCCCTACCTAGGATGATTTCTAATGTTGAATACGTCACACACACCCAGCCCCCAAGCCATTGGAATTAACCAATTAAGGTTAAAATCCCCTACCCGGCCGGGATTCGAATCCGGGACCCTCTGAACCGAAGGCCAGTACGCTGACCATTCAGCCAACGAGTCGGACTTCTTAATAAAGTGACTGCCAGTATTCTTGTCTCACTGCACTCTGATGGATAACCACTCACAAATAGGTCTGAGACAATAATAATAATAATAATAATAATAATAATAAAGTACCTGAGTAGTTGAATGCTCTCCTATGCCTAAGATTGCGGGAATGAAGCTCGGCGCAGTCGGTTGGCAATGAAAAACATCTACATGGCATCTTAAAGAACGGAACATGATATTCTGTGCTTTGTAACATTCTTATTTTAGCTCTTACATCTTCGCTGTTAAATCGACACTGAAAAGAACCATATATAATTCCTGCAAACGTTCGGTGTTCGATTCTACAGAGTAGGCATAATCTGTTCAACTACTCGCCAAGGTGGTTGGGGTTGTTATGAGCGATCAATGGCAGACAGTGAATTTTGTTACCGAGAAAGATAAATGAACATATCCAATATCGAGTGAAGACAAACCACATAACAAAGTGGCCTGTTTAAACAGTGAATGGCTCACCGAAATCTCGCACACTGGGGACAAATTCTGCTCCGTTCGCAATTCAATTACTGTACGTCGGCCATAAATGAACTCGCGCGGAGAAAACCAACGTGCGCTTCACAACACTGGCTTTCACCAATCAATACTATCGAGTATAGTATAAGGGCAAGTACTAACTCATCCATTCTCCCACTTCAGTTATCCATTTATCTTGCGAGAAGCCTGTTTCTGAATGGCATGAAGGAAATGCACTCCAATTATTCCGACGTGCTTATTTATTCGCATACTATTGACTTTCTTTGGTGCTCGCCAAGAAGCTATAAGTTGCCTTGGCTACGTGTCGAGTGGTTCTCGTCTTGGAGACAGGTCATGTGAGGTCGGCTCTCAGGAGCTGGACACAGCCCTCGGTCCTGATTGGTCCAAGTAACATCCGCCTTGGCTCTCGTCTTACTTAGATGAGGATCGATATGACGGCCAAGTGAAATGGAAGGGCTGAGCTACCCCCTCTCCTCCTTCAGCAACCCCACTCTGCTCATGGCACCACCCGCATAACAGATTCAATAATTCACACTTGACCGAGTTTTCATTTCAGACCCGTGCCGCTTACTGCCAGAAGAGGTGAAACTACCGCCTACCCAAAGAATAAAATACCTCAAACAAGTTCGTTAATACTTTTGCCGATACGTCACCCATATAAATATGCACATACAAGTACAGAGATTTTCTTAAAACAAACAAGATCGAACATCGTGGCCTGATGGGCCTTAGTCTACTAAGCGACCGTTGCTCAGGCCGAATGCTTGCAGATTAGGAGGAGACTCGTCAACACGACGAATACCTTCAGCTGTTGTTCTTGACTTTCTAGGTCGGGACCGCTATCTCACTGTCAGATAGCTCCTGAATTGTTTTCATGTAGGCTGTCCAAATTCTATGCGCGACAGTGCTATGCAATCCAAATTAGAGAAGTCTGTCTGAGAAAATGGTAGTATGTGAACTGTTTAACAGTGCGACAGCCGAGGCCAATATATGAAGTAGAGTGATGTTATCATTATGCTAGCCATATAAGAAACATAGGCCTACATAAAACTGCGATAATACATTGCACACACCTTCGTAATACTAGTCAGGGTTGGTTTTCCTTCCTTCTTTCTTTATTTTTCTTTGGGTAAGAAATATTGGAAGAAAAAAAAGTATGCCCTAATTTTCTTCTTACTTTTGGGAACTTAGTCTGTTTAGTGTAACCCACAAAAGCTTACTATAACGAAATATTATTTCCCGAACTTGGGATCTGATTATCAACTTCTTCCAGATGCAGCTCAAGCTAACACATACCAGTGTTTGAAGGCAAAAGTAATAATGTCTGCACTATGATTACTGCTTCACACTTAACAGCCAACATGTGTGTTCTTCATTCGCAGTCCCGCGTGTATGATCTCTTAAATTATAATATGCTGCCATCGGATTTTAACAATTCTTGCTTCCTTTTACGGGGTTTGGACACCTTAATCAAAAAATTCGGACGGCCTATTTGGCTTGTGTGCCCTTACAGATGTTCGTATGTGCAATTAATTAATGCTAGAGTCGGAAGCAAAGTGATAATGGTTTGAATGTTAAAAACTATCTCAGAATTATCTTTCAGTTGAGTGAACTTTGAGTGAACTATAGGAAAAATATTTATAAATATTATTGGTTTTTTAAGTACCACTAACTACCTTTACGCTTTTCAGAAACGTCGAGGTGCCGGAATGTCGTCCCCCAGGAGTTCTTTCACGTGGCAGTAAAAATGAAATGGCGTATGGCTTTTAGTGCCGGGAGATCCCAGGGCGGGTTCGGGTCGCCAGGTACAGGTCTTTCACTTGACACCCGTATTTGACCTTCGCGTCGTGATGAGGATGAAATGATGACAACACATACAACCAGTCCCCGTGCCAGGGAAATGAACCAATGATGGTTAAAATTCCCGACCCTGCCTGGAATCGAACCCGGGACCCCTGTGACCAAAGGCCAGCACGCTAACCATTTAGCCATGGAGCCAGACACGTGCCAGTAAATGTACAGTACAGACACGAGGCTGGCGTATTTGAGCACCTTCTAATACCACCGGACTGAGCCAAGATCGAACCTGCCAAATTAGGGTCAGAACGCCAGCGCCTCAATCGTGTGGGCCATTCAGCCCGGAAAAAAAGCAAAAAACAAACAAATATAGGGTATTCGAGAGTAAGAACTGGACCTACTTTACTACTTAGTGGTCTTCATGAGACTCATCCCTCTATTTAAATTCCAGATGATAAGTTGAGAATCGAATCCTGGCCAATCGTGCGAGAAGCAATTATAGCCTACTAGTCCCAAAAAATGACAACGGTTCATGTTATCTTAAATTCGTGTGGAAAGCTTTCACAGAATTCATAAAAATGCATCTGTCGGAGAATCATCTAGCCTGTGCAAGTGCAAAAGTTACACGAATTCTCCTATATATCGCTTACAAAATGTAGACAATTTTCAGCTGGTGTTTAAAAGCAAGCAAGCTTGTAATTCTGCAGACTGTTGATATTTTGATCATAGCCATGGGGCTTCCAGTTTTGCGTGGAATCCCGAACATAGGGACATAAATTTCCACTTCAAAAACTTAACGTGCACTGGCCCAGAAAGAACCAGGGCCGCCTAAGCTGATATGCCTTTCGTCCAAACAGGGCAAATACTATCATTATAATGTTCTATATATTTTGTACCAAGTATATGGCAGTTTGAACTAACACGTGTAACTAGATAAACATAGAGCCACATTTGAGTGGCTTAATCCTACGCTGCAATGTTATCAATCGCGAAAGAAGCGAAATTACCTACTCCACAAGAATTGCTGCAATAGCGCCAACAGTAATTGGGAACACCGAGGCATCTATCCCAATTCTAGTTCAAAGCCTAGGCATCCTATGGAAAAGACTACGTGAATGAATTCCAATACAATCGGTCCCCATTTTAAAATGCTTCTGAAGTTCACGCGATGCTAGTTATTACATTTACCAGCAAGCCCATGAAAGTGCCCCAGAATGATTTTTTTTAAAATTTACAACTGGTTTTACGTTGCACCGATACAGACAGGTCTTAAAGCGACGATGGGATAGGAAAGACCTAGAAATAGGAAGGAAGCGGCCGTGGCCTTAAGATATAACCCCAACATTTGCCTGGTGAGAAAGTCGAAAACCACGGAAAACCATCTTCAGGGTTGCCGACAGTGGGGTTCGAACCCACTATCTCCCGGATGCAAGCTCACAGTTGCGCGGCCCTAACCGCACGATCAGTGCCCCAGAATGAATCTGGTACTCATTTTCATTGGAAGCTGTGTGAATGAAGCGCTGGGATACGAAATAAGTAATCACCAGCAACGAAAATGGAATATCACTCGGGAAAAAGGGACGGACACACACACACTCACTCACTCACTCTTTCCACCCTGTCCGGTGGTATTTGAAGGTGCTGAAATACGTCAGCCTCGTGTCGGTAGATTTACTGGCACGTAAAAGAATTCCTGCGGGACTAAATTCCGGCACCTCGGCGTCTCCGAAAACCGTAAAAGAGTAGTTATTGGGACGTAAAGCAAGTAACATTAATTATTATCTTTCCACCCTAAGCTGATCCGAAGCGAAGTCTTTTCTGGAACACTCCTGCAATAGATTATATAAATATAATGAACATCATTTTTGGTTACCACGAAACAAGCACTATAATGAGCTTCACGCTGTCTATTAAGCATTCTTGAGTCCAATTAAGTTACGCAGCGCACTACTCAACACAAGATTCCTTTCTACCTGCACGCTGATGCGCACGCTTTTTTTCACAACACTAAATTGCATTACGTAAAATTAAATTTCTGCGTAAATGAGTCCTTAGGTTTACAAGCCTAGGTAGTCTTCAATCTTCTCTCGTTTCATAGTACATCTCTAAATAGTTCAATTAACGTCGTGCTAGCACATCTTAAAATAGTTCAATCATCCACGGCATAAAATTAGGGTCAGTTGGACTGGGAACTGAAATGTTTACCCAAAAATTGCGGTGGTGGCTTTGATACAGAGATGTTTTGTTACTTTGCAGAAAATACCGTGACAAAATCCACAAAGACAGCTAAACATACTAGTGTAAACAATGTGTGTGGTTGATAGACGTGTTTGTAGCTTATAAAATAAATAGGTACGAATTACATAACATTTCGACAAGGAAGACCTTCTCTTATCAATACCGTTTCCGCTTAGGACAAGACAGTACAATTAACTTGTAGAAAGTCATCGCACTTTGCCACCCCACGCTCGCCTCCCAGACGAAAATTAACTCTGTGGTAAACATCCGAGGAAAGGGAGTGTCAAAAAGCTTTTATATTTCGTGAACAAAATTATGAATAAACGACGACAGTAACAACGACGTCATCATCATCATCATCATCATCATCATCATCATCATCATCAAAAACAACAACAACAACGTTGAATCAACTACTATATGTATATATGGCTCCAACTGCATGCCCTTGACAAACGGAATTTATGACTAATTTTAGGCTTTAGAAGTATTAGCCATAATTTATTTCGCGGATTCCACCACATTATGGTTCAAGGACTGATAAGATGTATTCCAGTCCACGTTCAGCAAACTACTACGTATTACGGCTGCTCTCTCCAAATGTACTTGCCATATGATGGTAAATAATTCACTGATTAATCAGTAAAATGATGCCACACGCCTTTTCGAAGCGTGGAGAAATTGGGATGGCACGCAGCAGTAATTTCAATTAAGCTGAAGCAGTTTAAACAAACATAGCTGTGATCACGAAATAGCCAGTGACTGTTAAACTACTAATATCTGCTAAAGAAATATGTAAATGTGGACATCAATGCATACACTTCTTCACACCAAACAACAACTTTGCCAGCTCTCTGGACTGGATAGCGATAGAGGAGTTCTCGCTTACAACAGAGAAGTTCATACTTAAAGTACACATTTTTTTCTGTTTTCGTTCTCGTTGGTTTTTGTCTTTTCAACCATTCATGCAACTTAACGAACATATAGATTCTGTCAATATTCATTTATTGCGAGTAACGATTATTAATCACAAGTTAGGTAGGGGTAGAATACCTGCGTCTTACCCGGATCCCCGTCAGTCTAGTGACTTTAATTCTAGACGATGGGATGGAACGGAGTTCACATAGCCTCATGAGACCAAATGAGGAGCTGGATGATACGAGAGACAATGGAACTGGCCACCAAGGCCAAGAAATGCGACTGAGGATGTCTCATGCTGACCATGTGGCACTCCAATATCTGCATGCCATATGGCTGGGCAGAAGTCGTCTTGGTAAACGAAGGTCCAAAATTGGCTATACGTGCCACGGGTTACATCTGCGTCGAAATGCACAAAACCGATGACAACATGAGCAACCATATTTGAAAAAATGGCATAAAAACACATACGTTCTATATCCATATAAATAGCCTACAACTTTATCGTCTGGTGAATCTTTTTTAGGAATAATAATAATAATAATAATAATAATAATAATAATAATAATGGCGTAGGCGGAAGCGTGGTGCAGGTCTTTTGCTAGTAGACGGCCTATAGACGACCTGCTTGTCTATGAGGATGGGGCCCTACCTAAGATGATTTCTAATGATGAAGACGGCACACTCACTCAGCCCCTAAGTCAGATGAATTGACCACTTAAGGTTAAAATCCTCGACCCGGCCGGAAATCGAACCCTTCCCGTCTGGACGAAAAGCTAAAACGCTAACAATTTAGCCATGGAGCCGGACACTTATAACAATAGCCGATCATCAAGAAAAATGTCGTTGTGGGAAGTAAAGCAAGCGACTGTAGAATTAGCATTGGAGCCACCTCTTTTCCCTGGCCACAGCAACATATTTTTTCGCAAAATGTCCGCAAAGCTCCTCATTGTATCCCTATTTGCTCTGTAACGGACAACACACTGTATAGGATTGCTTACAAGAATTCTCACGAGTACTTAGTTTTCATTACCTTATTAGTCTACGGAATCGTGAGCAAAGCAGCCATCAATCCAGTCGGTGCATGTTCCTCAGATGTGTACACTAGGGTGCATTATTGTATTTCATTAGAGCTAGAAATGGGATATATCCTCCAGGACTGAAGGTAACATACTATCCCGAAGTAAATTTGCATGCTCGGTTCCTCGAGAAGATGCAGCTCTTTCGAGGCACACCCCCAAAGGAGATGAGCTGCGTGCACTGCACCTTTCCAACCATATACCATCCCCACTGTCAATTTTAGATTTCAGACAGGGCCAGGAATGGAACCAGGCTCTCAGCTAGTGGCTTTACTTCGCACCGACACAGATAGGCGACGATGGGACAGGAAAGGCCTAGGAATAGGAAGGAAGCGGCCGTGGCCTGAATTAAGGTACAGCCCCAGCATTTGCCTGGTGTGAAAATGGGAAACCACGGAAAACCATCTTCAGGGCTGCGGACAGTGGGGTTCAAACCCACTATCTCCCGGATGCGAGTTCACAGATGTGCGCTCCTAACCGCACGGCCAACTCGCCCGGTCCCGGCTCTCAGAGGACGGCACCTAATAGCATTAACCGTTATACTACGGTGGCGGGCAGTGAGTGTCGTAAAATCCACGCTCGAAACAAGAGTTGAAAGCCTCCAAATCTTAATATCGATTTTTTTTTTTTTTTCTGGCTTCCTATCACATCCACTGAACGTCTCGTAAATCGAACGGCCATGGGAGCAAATCACTTGTCCTTTACCCTCGAACAGCTGCTCTCGAGAACCACTGCAATACAACAACAAAAGTATGAACATTGGAAAACTTCTCAGTCGAATTGTCCTCACACGAGCTGTACCACTTCAACAGCCAATCACCGTCGAGTTCATTTTGTTCCCTTCTAAACAACTGTTGATGTACCGTAGTTCTCGATCAAAGATCAGGTAAATAAACACGTAGTCTCGCAACTTGATCTATGTTTCACAATGTACTCTCGCAAGGGGGCATTCCCTGTTCGTCACCACCGATTTCGCTCAAATTTATACAACATGCAGGGCTTGGCTAGAAATGAAAGTACCCGAAGTGGGAACTCCAGAACCCACGACCATCAAATTACTAGTCCAAGCCCTTACCGCAACGCCAACAGCCGCTCGGCGTGCGCACTAACGTAAGTGGCTTATACGGTGCGAGAGCCGCGTGAACATTTTTATTTTTATTTTCTATACGCCTGGCCATCTGGAGTTCCCACTTCGGGTACTTTCATTTCTAGCCAAGCCCTGTATGTTCTATAAATTTGAGCGAAATCGGTGGTGACGAGTCAGTTCGTTAATGACCAGGCAAACAGCACCCAAGCTAATATGTGAAAGCTGAAATTTCAACCTTACTCTGTAAGCGTAAATGTGTGGGTGTCAAAATGGCCCTTCTATGTGTTCAGTCGGAAATCACGTACGTGAGAACTCCCACAGCCATGTAAGTTATTGAAAGTACAGAGCCATGCGCAGGCAAAGTGGTGCTTTTAATAATGCCGCCAATTCTACCTCTGCATCGAATTATCTCCTTTGGCCGGTGCTTAATTGCAGCCCGACGAGCTGAACGGAATTGACTAATTGGCCCTGTCATGTCGAGCTAGCGAAGAGAGAGCGCACTACACACCATGCAGAACAAATGAGGGAGTTAGCTGCGCCAGCTGCACCACCTTTATATATGAATGTTTCAAACATTTATAACGTGAATTATGAGGCTTACAGTAACCTTGTGCTTTTGTATTTGTTTGTTACCCCTTATTTACAGGACTAAAAAGCTTCAAGTTTCACTGCAGGTATTATAAAAAATATGAACGAAACACGACACAGAAAACGAAGTTAACTTCACTAAATTGTGCACCTTTGTTGTAAAAACTGAATACTACCTCGTACACAACACGAATGAAACGTTAACGGTAGCAGCTTAACTGGGGTTGGAAAGCACAAAATCGAAAATTTTGACAAGTTACGATTTTATCCCACAAAAGAATTACAAACGAGCTAGCAAAACAGAGCACTGAGACGGGAAAATGAGAGAGTAGGTGCAACGTAGACGTTTGAAACATTTATAATGTGAGCCTCGGCCTGACAAGCTGACTGCTGCGCAGAAATGAAGTCTCCTTGTGGTTAGCGTGCCGACTTCCTCGGCAGTATTGCTTGGATCTCTTGACTAGGTCCAGTACCTCTCGTATAAGTTAGCTTCCACCTCGGAGATTCTCTTTCCAGCCCTTAGTTCAGGATTAAAGTCCTTGGACAAAACAGAAATCGAACTCGGGCTTAAAGTAAGAAGCAAACATGCTAATCCCACATCACAGGATTGGCACAAAGTAATTCAGTTCTAATAATAATATTTTGATTCAAATGGATTATCACTGATTAAGAAACTAGTTCTAGAAACATGTTCCTTATCGTACTTACGAATTTATGTACGTATAGTTAAAATGACTCCATTTCTAATGTGCTTGTCCCTCTACATTTTGGAACTCTTTCTTCTGTTCCTTTGTTCAGAATAAAGCCATTGTTTATCAGAATATAACTTATAAACTTCACAGTCTGTTGAATACAAATACAACACTTATAGCACTATAATATACATTTTAAAGGGAACAATTAGGCCTATAAGATTCAGCTTAGAGTACTATAAGAGATTCCACTTGGAATTGCTCATCTTTTACAGGTAGTTTTAAATGCTCTCAGTGTTACATTCGTATTCGAAAAACTGAAAAGCTTATACGTTATATTTTCGGAACCTAAAAGGAGAACCGTGATTTTCACTAACGTGTAGAGTATTATTCGTAACTTTGGTAGCACTGACATGAAAAGTACGGCTTCCATGAGTGTGGCACGTGGTTTTGAATTCAGTGTTTGTATGCGTTAGTATTCACCACTCTGCCTGCAGTAATATCCAGAATTGTCCAACTGACAGTGTCTTCAGATACCTATTTTTTAGGTTTCCATCCTTCAGGACGCAATCTTACTTTCGTAATCAACGAGAAAATATATTCACGCACATAGGCTATTGTAAATAGACCTGAACATGGACTCTTTCACGAGGGAGTCAGAATATTCTAACTTGTTGAAGTTAGTACAATAGTAAGGCAAACTTGTGTGTACTCTCCCAGGATGGTACTATAGTAAGTGAGAGTGAATCCATGCGCAGGAAAGTAGTTACGATCAACAATAATTCTGTAAGAAAGAATTCAGCTCCCGGACGAAACTATCCTTACACCGGTCTGTTTTCAGACCAACTTTGCTTTTTGGGTGGGAAAGCTGGGAGGACTCAGGTTATCTTATTCATAAGTCGGAAGTAACAGGCATGAAAGTAGCGAGAATGATCGCTGGTACAAAAAAAGGGAGAACAATAGCAGGAGGGTCCTCGGAATAAGGAGATAAAGGCTACGTTAACGGCTTCGGTGGCGGGATCATGCGAGGGAAATAGAGGACGATAGGCTACCTAGAAGAATAAGTCATGGACGGTAAGAGAAGTAGAGAGAGACTAAGACGACGATGGTTAGACTCGGTTTCTAATGATTTCAGAATAAGAGGTACGAGGCCACAAGAGGTAGTTACAAATAAATAGAGGATGTGGAGGCGTTTAGTAAATTCACAGAGACTTGCACACTGAACGCTGAAAGGCAAAGCAGTTAAGAATAAGGATGTATGTATGTATGTATGTATGTATGTATGTATGTATGTATGTATGTATGTCAACTTAAATATAAAGGAGAACATTCGACACCTAGCGTTTACTCATGAAATTTTGCTACTCTTACATACCAGTCAAACATACTTCATCTAAAATCATACATGATTGTGTAAATCTCAGTCTGCTACAGAAGGAAGTAATACAAGTTTCTAAAGAAAAGGATTTTGCTTTCACTCCGTCAGAACATCTTCCACTTAACCTACATATGGAGGGCGCTCTCAATCAAAACATTTCCTTCACTATCACAACCGTACGTTAGAGCGATGAGTTCGCGTAAACAGCATAGAAAGGCAATTAAGTGTAACGTTATCTAAATGACTTCAATTCTCACGACTACACCGCATATAAAGCTCGTGATGCTATAATTTTTAAGTGTTGCAGGTGTCGCCTGACGCAGCATGTTAGAGGTTGCTGTGTGGTCCATTGTCTCCCACTTCAATACTCCATTGTATTACAATCAAGTGCGTGCCTTCTCACTGAACCCTGCCAGTTTAACCTTCTCAAGGTCCACCAAACTGCAGGGGATATCACGAAAGCTGTTATCGTCCCTTGATACAAGATAAACCAACACTGTCCGACAAAGTCATTAACACAGAAAATATAACAAGAACAAGCATTCTTTAGAAATATACTTGAATAGTAACGTGATCAAAAACTGGAGCAGGAAGACAAATTGACTGCAGGCTTCTGAAGAAAAATGAGAGCTTATTTTCCTCCATTAAGGACAATTATGAAAAACGTATATGTCCTCAGGAAAAGACATATACCATGCTATTAACCCGCGAGTGGTCGCTAGCCGAAATGTAACGTGAGTGGTCGCGCGTGAGACTTTCTCGCACATTAAAATAAATATGACATTTTTAACATTTTTGTAGGGCGTAAGGCTGAAATTTACTATTGAAATGAAACGCAAGTTCTACCTTATATATTTTAGATAAAGGAAATGAAATGGCGTATGGCTTTTAGTGCCGGGAGTGTCCGAGCACAAGTTCGGCTTGCCAGATGCAGGTCTTTCGATTTGACGTCCGTAGGCGACCTGCGCGTCGTGATGAGGATGAAATGATGAAGTCGACACATACACCGAGCCCCCACGCCATCGAAATTAACCAGTTAAGGTTAAAATTCCCGACCCTGCCGCGAATCGAACCCGGGGACCCTGTGATCAAAGGCCAGCACGCTAACCATTTAGCCATAGTGCCGGACATATATTAGATAAAAATGGAATGATTAGCTGTTTATTAAAGACACAAATTACTACTTAAAATAACATATGCAATGTACACAAAAATAACTTCCGTCCTGAAGTTGTAAAAAATAAAATCTCACACATGCATTATATCTAGTAATATTTACGTACAAAGCAAGGTTTCTGAACACAAGAACATTTTCAAAAACAAGAAGTGCTCATAATACAAATACTAACGCGTTCGACAGGAGTAAGTTTCCCGCTCCACTTCAACATAACAACGTCATTGGTCGCGCGATGAGAGGAACTCTCACGCCGAGCGTATGGACACATAGGAACCTTTGTTCTGACTAGGGGAGGGGGCGCTTACTCTTCCAATGTGAATCGCTCTACTCACGACAGTTATAAACTCAGCTAGAAGAGGTAACAGTCACCTCCCTTTCATCACTGTGAAGTAATATCACAATAAGGAACCACTCGCGGGTTAATACGATCAGTGGAGAAGTCCTTAGTGGGCAGATTCCTGGCAACAGTGAGGTCTGGCATCAGTATTCGCAAAAATTGATCGGCTAAAACTAAGTTCCCCAGTACAAGCACGACCGAAAGGAAAGACCACATTACCAGAAAGATTTCTTTTTCCTAGTGGATTAACGACGCACTAACCCACTGCAGGTTTTCGGCGACGCAAAGATGAAAAAGTGTTAGGATGAAAAAGGAAGCGGCCGTGGGCTTAAGTAAGGTACAGCCCCGGCATCCTCCTTGTGTGGAAATGGGAAACCAAGGAAAATTATCTTCAGGGCTGCTGACGGTGGGATTCGAACCACCATTTCCCGAATGCAAGCTCACAGCTACGCGAATCTAACCGCGCGGCAAACTCGCTCCATCATAGAGATGTCTTGGCTGGTAAGTACAGGGAGGTTTATTTCCACACTGTCAAGAAAATTCTAACCTTTTATAACGAGTTAAAAATAATATTACCATTCTCTACAAATTTCCCTAAAGACTGCTTCACTCTTTCGAACCAGAATATGAAAATGAAAACCTACGACCTGTTTTCCAGTCATTGACCGGATCAGGGATGTAATGAATGAAGCAGATATAGGCTGTTAGTACGATGGGGTCGCCACTCCCAAAGTGATTTATTACTGAATGATTGATGCTATGAAATGAGAATGGAGAGTGTTGCTGGAATGAAAGATGACAGGGAAAACCTGAGTACCCGGAGAAAAACCTGTCCCGCCTCCGCTTTGTCCAGCACAAATCTCACATGGAGTGACCGGGATTTGAACCACGGTATCCAGCGGTGAGAGGCCGACGCGCTGCCGTCTGAGCCACGGAGGCTCAAACCAGAATAGAAGTACACAAATTTATTGGCAGAGTATGTACGACCAGGCGAGTTGGCGGTGCGGTTAGGGGCGCGCAGCTGTGAGCTCGCATCCGAGAGATAGTGGGTTCGAACCCCACTGTCGGCAGCCCTGAAGATTGTTTTCCGTGGTTTCCGATTTTCACACCAGGCAAATGCTGGGGCTGTACCTTAATTAAGGCCACAGCCGCTTCCTTCCCATTCCTAGGCCTTTTCTGTCCCATCGTCGTCATAAGACCTATCTGTGCCGGTGCGACGTAAAGCAAATAGCAAAAAAAGAAAAAAGTATATACTGAGTAAATGTATGTCATTCTACAGCTTTTCCCGGGTGTCCTTCCTAATACTAACACTGTCTGGAGGGATGTATTCACTATTGCGTGTTTCTCTGGTAGTAGTGTGGGGTTTTGTATTGTGAATACGAAAAATAGTGCATTGGAATAAGGACACAGTCCCCGAGTCAGACGAATTAACCAAGCGCAATAAAAATCCAAATCTAACCCGGGCCCCTCTGAACTGAAGGTCTCAAAGCTGATCCTTCAGCCAAGGAGAAGGACTGCACAAATGTGTATTAAAAAGTAAGATAAGTATTTTTATCACGGAAGACCATCGCTCACCATTTAAGGTTGTCACCCAGGTGGCAGATTCCCTTACAGTTGTTTACCTATTGTTTTCTCAAATAATTTCAAGGGATACCACAAGAGAAAACATGGGAAGTTTTACGGTGAATCTTTCGTACAAGAGTAATGTCGACGTTATTGGCAGTCAGTTGTTTGTGTTCGGATACAAAAATAACGGGGTCAATCCCATCTGATGACAGTAGTGTTTTTATATGCTACAACTCCGGATCGGCGCCTTCTGGCACGTGAAAGAACTGCCATTGGAATGTTCAGCAAATACCATACATTTTACTCAATAAATAATAATAATAATAAGACGAAGAATAATGGGTGTTTAACGTTCCTTCAGTTGTCAGAGACTTTTAATACGCTCTGGAGATACAGAAAGGTGTTTCTATACATACCAGTATTGATACGGATCTCTTAAATGTCAACCAACTGAGACAGGGTTCGATCCCGCAACCCTGAGCATAAGAGTTGAACGTATAACCAAATATGCTACGCAGCCGGTCATATTATTAATCAGAATATACAACACCATTCCTTGACTGTAAAAATTATGTTACTGTGAATGAATAAATGAATTAATGAATGAATGAGGTAAGGAAACTGTTTCCAGGTCATCACTGTTCAATAACAATACTGCAGATGACTGGATCATGTCATAAATCAAACAGTTTCAAAGCTCTAATGATAAGATAAACCACTAAAAAGTGCCGGAGGAAACCACACTGCGATAAGGCATGTCTGATTAACATTCATTGTATTAATTAAGTATACTGATGACATTATCTCCCGCAGTAGCGCCGTAATAATTTACACGGAATGAGGTCAAAGTTATTTCCTTATTTTGTTATCTCCATACACCGACGAGATTTAGCAACCCGTTTTATTAAATACAGAAAACCGTTCTTTTTCGAAGATTCAGCATGATATACACCACGTAAAATCACACGCCATGCGAAGGCCTTAGGTCAAGGAAAGCAAGTGCTCGAACAGTAATTATAATTAACATCTGATCGATAAACGAGAGCTTATCAATGATGTCTATGTACTGTAATTCATTTTACTTCAGAAATATCAACAACATCTTCCCTTCAAGCAGTGTGCTTAGAAGTTGTAATAAAATGGTAATGATAATAACTTTAATGTTTCGATTTACAATCTAATAGTTAATATAACTTATATTTCAATGCAGCTACGCGGCACTGGCAATTCGGAATAAAGTGATACAAGGTACTGCATTGATATAAACACTTTCCAGTACACGTTGTAACCGTAATACATTCATATTTAAGAACTGAGCATTGATATGTTGAAAATTATTGCAATCTTGAATTATACAGTAAAAACAAATAGGAAACTACGAAAAAATACGATTAACAACGTGTGGACAAATTTTTCGAAACCCCACTTTGAGAAAGTGTGTTGTCGTGGATTACCCGGGATACATTTGGACGCATATAAGCTTCAACTGCAGCAAATTACAGCATACTATATATTGGATATTTTTCGACTTGCAAATGATTCATTATACAGCAAGGCAACACATTTCAACAAATAATAAGCACGTAGTTCATGTGAAATACTTCAGCAGAAGGGCATACAGTAAAATGAAAACTTGCAGTTCATCGGAAAATTCACGAGGAGGAAATTTGAGCTCGCAGTCTATTGGTAAGTCTACAGTACCTGTCATATCCTACACTATGAATAACTCCATTCCAGGATGACAATAGGTGACGAGGACGCTGAGCACAAAAACCAGGACAAAGGATTGGGAGGGGATAAAAGTCTATACAATGGAAGACTTAAATTGCAAATACAGAGGCAGGGTGAGTTCAAGACTGAATGCATCACAGAGAACATGTTTCTTAGCACCTTACACAGCTGTCATAGTGATACATAGAGAATGGACCACGACATGTTGTCAATCACGAATCGGCAACACACGAATTCACCCAAGGCTTTGTACGATATCCTCAATGGAATACGAACTAACATCATTGCTATGCGCGCGCTAAGATCCGTAATGGGGGTGAATGAGGAAGACACGGACAACTAGTAACATCTCACGCCAACGTAGCATACGGTAAATCCCCAATGTTTTCCCGCAGTCACTTCCTGAAAAGTGTGCTGCACTTCAGTTCAAATCCCTACAATAATACGTGAATTACAATACGAATTTCACATATAGAGAAATATGGAGGTTTGACGTGAAAACACACTGGGTCCTTTAATTGAACAACATCAACACGGAGGTATAAGATAATACAATCCTATGGACAATTTTCAAAATGTACCAGAAATCTACATGTCAGCCAGGCTGAGGGGTTCAGACGTTAGAAATTCGCAGGTTTGATCTTGGCTCGGTCCGGGTCCGGTGGTATATGAAGGTGCTCAAATACGTCAGCCTCTCTTCGATAGATTTACTGACATGTTGAACTGCTGGACAAAATTTCGACACCTCGGTGTCCCAGATAACCGTAAAGTTATTATTATTATTATTGACTAAGGAGCTAAGCCCTGCATTCCAGAGACGCATGGGTTCTAACCCCACCGTCGACTGTCCCGAGAGCGGTTTTCTGTGGTTTACCATTTTCACTTCCAGGCAAATGCCGGGGCAATTCATATTCATAAGCCACAGCCAATTCCTTCGACCTTCTTATCAAATTTCATTCACTAACATTCATTTTATCTTCATTAGCTCCTCAACTGAGGTTGGCGTCAAGAAGGGCATCCGGTCGTAAAACATGGTCACCTCACTTCATCCTCGACCCAGTATGAAGAAACGGGACCAAGGGGGAGACAGATATTATTATTCCTACATCTAATAACTATTGACCTATATCCATTTGTAACGAATTTCCAAACAGAGATATTTCAAAAATTCACATTTAGGCTATTACCCAAGAAGTTACGCAAGAGTTGGGGAAAGAATGCCCTCCAGCAAATGAGGCTATACATGTGCCAGCTGTGGTTAGCGTGGTCATGTCTCGAGATATTATCGTTCCCTTGGTTCTCCACACCATTTCCAATTTCCATAACTACTCCTTTCATTGGCGGACGTGGCCATTACCGTGTCCCATCACGTGATGCTGAGATGTTTAAAACGTCCCCTGCTCCAGGCAATCAATCATGAGCAGCATAAGCTGGCTAGCCATTCATCTCAACCGGCCGTCCCCCGCACAATAGGACTAATATCACCTCTGCACGTTATTAATTGCTCACATTCATCAAGAATGACATGAATTCTCAATTAACAAGTCACCGTTCTACTCATAGCAACAATCCTGCCATCTCCTGTTTTGAAATTTCAATACACACGTATAGAACCGAAACGCGGAAGGACACACAGACTCTTATGTACGTTTCCACTGAGCGTGTACGCCCACCAGAAGACGAATACTGTTGTCCAGAAGAATCAGCAAATTAATTGTCATTCTTGTCCAACAAGTCTACACTGGACAACAATAGAGGAATGGTGAGCAATTAAATATGGCAGTTCCATTCTGGAGGATATAGCAAGCATGCCCATGCCCTTCTCACAGAGAACAGGTCAACTGCTCAGTAATAATGCAGATATATTAGGGGCTTACTGGGAAGCCGAGATGACAAATGGCTGCTAATGACATAGTGATAACACATGCGCACAGCTAGATCCACTGCTGCAACATACATTTCCTGAAGTCAAAGCGAAGTATAGATTCCAACGGATTGCAAATATTGAAATGACACTTTAATAAGCACACTAATTATCTGTTATTTCGTTATAATGGATTTGTAATAAGGAATGACGCACCGAAGGTGATAAGTACAGAATATATCTGTCTATCGTACTGAGCGTAATTAGCTGGCTGTGTAGTGAAAGCGGCCTTGTCTTGCAAACAACGAGTAGGCTTAAATACAATTTTCAAGTGTGCTCAGAAAGATATGTCGATAACACAGCCTACAATATTACAGAAAACCACTTTACTCTGGGGATTTTTGCTTTAGCATCTAGTAGCCCGAGTGTATAAAATGTCTATCCCTGAAGTATAGTGCAGCATAACCCTCGGAATAAGTTCACCGACTTAGTTGCTGACGAACAGCCTGACATTCGATGTTCGAATGCCTGTTACTGCGGCGAGAACTATCGTGTGAATGTTACACATACATAACGACTCTTTTAAAAATAGCGTATATTAACAATGTGTGGCATTTTGATATTTCACGGTTTGACACTGGACCTTTGCGGTATGGAAAGAAAAAAACATTACATAAGTAATACAACCAACGGTAATATGCCATTGTACCTTTTCAGCGCGAAATGAAACCGAACAAATGTATTATATTCATCAGAGTACAATGGGGAATTACTTTTTTAACGTCCCACAAACGCATACAGCATCTTCCCGGCGACGCTGAGACAGGAAAAGTCTAAGACTGAGAACATACTGGCCACAGACTTAATTAAGGTACAGTCCAAGTGCGGAAGACAATGTTCGGGGTTGCCGACGGTGTGGCTCGAATCTTTCTTACTGACGAACAGTCTGGTGTCCGATGGTCGAATACCTGTTACTGAGGCGAAAATTTCTCTTGAAATTATCATAAAGTTGAAAGTCTTCGAGCCTTAAACTTCTTACTAAAGCCTAGACGTAACTAGGATAAACTGATGTAATTATCCTTGAATGGTAGAACACAAACATTGCGAATCCACCATATTTTCTGTATTTATTGCGATCTTGAAAGCAATAACCACTGTTGCTGCTGCATTGCAGTAGTCCGAGCTTACATTTTAGCAGAATAATTCCATTCAGAGGGCTACACTAATTTTAGAACTATCATAAAGTTAATCTCTTTTCATGGCCCGATGACCGCATATACATATCTTATTATCTCCATATTAATGTTTTTCAAAGTGACTTGGCCGGTAGTCAAATGATACGCCATGAGTCACAGACGCGATTCGTAATTGATGATAGGGCGCCATACATAAGACAGGGTCACAGACACAGCTAGGAAATTAACGTTTCACATGACATCCTCTAGATAGTGCCACATGAATATTCGTAGTTTGCACGAGCTCTTTGCTAAACTCGCAATGAGAGATTTTTGTTTGGTGGTTGTATTTACTGTATATGCGAGAGTGTGTTTTTTTTTGCGGCTGTCATTGTCGTACCAACATTGAAACATTTCGGCAACAATGGTATAGGAAAAGGGCTAGGACCGGAAAGGATAGCGGCTGTGGCTTTAACTGCGGTATGGCTGCGGCATTTGTCTCGTGTAATAACAGCAACACCGCGGTAAAACACCTCTAGGTCAGCCGAGGGTGAGGTTCCTAAACATCATCTGAATAAAAGCTTACCAATGCACGATTTGCATAGCGTAATCGACTCCCCCAGTAAGATGTGAACACTCGGTTACACAGTTTACAGTACAAGACGAACAGAAGATTACACACTTATTTAGTTAAATTGTATCCTTCGGGGCCAATTACCTAAATGTTATGCCCCTTACTACTACTACTACTATTTTTACCGGGCGAGTTGGCCGTGCGTGTAGAGGCGCGCGGCTGTGAGCTTGCATCCGGGAGATAGTAGGTTCGAATCCCACTATCGGCAGCCCTGAAGATGGTTTTCCGTGGTTTCCCATTTTCACACCAGGCAAATGCTGGGGCTGTACCTTAATTAAGACCACGGCCGCTTCCTTCCGACTCCTAGGCCTTTCCTATCCCATCGTCGCCATAAGACCTATCTGTGTCGGTGCGACGTAAAGCCCCTAGCAAAAAAAAAACTACTATTTTTTAACATTCATTTCACTGCCGTGATGAGTGGCTCAAACGACTGAGCGCTAGCTTTTGATTCCTACTTCACGGATTCGATCCCGACCCATCCAGTGGTACTTGAAGGTGCTCAAATACGTCAGCCTCGTATTGTCAAATTCACTGGCATGTAAAAGAAATCCTAGGGGTCAAAATTCTAGGTACCTCTGCGTCTCCGAAAACCATAACAATAGTTATTGAGACGTAAAACAATTATTATTATTATTATTATTATTATTATTATTATTATTATTATTATTATTATTATTATTATTATTATTATTATTATTATTATTTTCACATATGTTTACTTGAGTATGATCGTGTACTTTAAAACTCTTTAGTCTCAGGACACAATTTCATAATTTCGTTTATAGTAGTAGATAAATGAGAAATTTAAATTATCAGTATAAAGTAAAACAGTAATTATTTGAACTGCTTAGGATATAGTGGTCATTAGTCCGGTCAAAATATCAGCTATTGGAAAAAATGTCGGGAAACTGGACGCTGCTGAGTGGAAGTTTTCCGTTGCTTCAGTCAATGTCTGGAATTATTAGTGCAACCATAATTCGTGCAGGTGGGGTGCAATGGTTTGAAACCAGTCTAGTGAGCTCAGCACTGCAAAATACAGTCTTCAACGGACAGAAATGAATGAAAACCGCAACTCATTTCACGGATCGCTCGAGTGAACATAAATTCCAGTTTCAGTGAGGGGTTTGATAACTTGAACTTGTTTCTGAAGATCTCGGGTTCTATCCCAGCGTCTGACAAGCATCGAAGAAAGGGAATGTCATGACTAACACCTAGCAAGGAGGGAAAAGGAGGAAAGCGGCATCACTTTTTCGTACACCAAGTTCAGTGCGAGGCATGTGAGTGGTCGGAAACAACGTGAACTCAATATATGAGCGTTAGAGTGTTGGTCATATTGATAAATAACATGAAAAAAAAGAACTCTATATATCGCACCATTGTTATTTCTTCAGCTGATGAAGTTAGCCAGTCAGCTCGCTGCGCGAGCGAATTAAAATCGGCTTCGCGAGGAGATGTCGCTAAATCTGCTCGTGGCATAAGACTGAGTAGCCTGAGGGCACCAATCGAAGAAAAACACTGCCACGGGAGGAATTTGAGCACGGACTTCCTAGCTGGCAAGATCGCGCCATAGCAAGTACGTTACAGTGACACTGGTTGAAACCCACTGTGTGATTATGTTTGATGCTGACTACTCGGCATCGATGGCTGCAAGGAGATCGGTCATTTACGGAAATGTTCGTTATATAGCCATGTGGTAAGCGTACAGTGGACTTGTACGCACATCGCAACCCAAACCATGAGCAGGTTTAGCAACACCGCTGTGCAAAGCCCATCTGAAGTGACCCGCGAAGCGATATGATTTGCTAACTTCCGAGCTGATACAATAACAACGGCACGGGATATCGAAATATTGTTTTCAAATGGTTTATCAGTATGAACAACACTAACGCTCATATATCCAGTTCACTTCTTTTCCGACAACCCTGTTGAAGACAGTACAGTACGCGCAACTTTTAGTTATACCTGGTTTTACGGGGGGGGGGGGGTGAGGAGTAAGGAGGGAGCTCTCCCGGTTCCGGTACTACTGCCAACTGAACGGAAATGAAATCTGAATCGAATCGATAGTACGATCGATCGATATGAAGTTTCTAAACCATTATTATCTTAGCAAGAATTGTCTGAAATATCACTTCCACAATCACTTTCACAATCGTCACTGCTATCTGCAGTACTATTAATTACAATCTCGTCCATGGCACAGTCGTGCCTCCAGTATTTCTCTTCCAGTTCTTTCACCTTTTTGCAATACCCCTCCCACCTGCGGCAAATACTAAATGGAATGCCCCGATGGTCAGTCGTCGTAAGTTAACTGCTGACATGTCTCCCGTAATAAAGCGTCGTTTGAATTCGCGTTTTATTTTTGCCCATGCCAAATCAATGGCGTTCAGATCACAGTCGTACGGGGAAAGACGAAGGATGACGTGACCTGTTTCACCAGCCATGACGTCAACAGCATACATTTTATTAGAAAGCCTGTTTTCCTCACTCATGTTCAATCCTGACCTATATGTTGGCTTTGCTGTGGAAACAACAGTAGTATTTTAGTAGTACGTCAAGTGTACGCCAGATGTCTCACGGCGATGCATAATCGATTCACAGTTTGTGCTTCAAAGGTTGCCAATACGAATCTCGAAGATAACCGAGGTCTACCAAATACAGTAGAGACAATACACGACACTCAGCAAGATATCGAGGGACAGCTATTAGAGCTCTCTCTACCGGATGGACCTGAGAACTACTGATTCTGTCATAAGAGCACGTGTATTTGTTTGTGAAGTTTTTGGTGTTATTTATGCGTTTTCAGTGCGTTGACATAATTAAATAGTAGTGTGTGTCATTCCTTGATATCTCCTCTCAACATGAGGAGAAAGGTATATGCTGTGTTGGCTGCAGTAGGTAACTATGAAGTAGAGAAGAATGCGCGGTCTTTCTTTCGTTTCCGTCGTGACAAGAAAATGTAAGTAATATTGTATTTGCATACATATTATTCCAGTGACAAAGAGGTTTTTATAGTACTTCATAATCTTCTGACCTGCTCGACCCATATTTTAACAGGCTTAAAATATAATACGCATATTTTATTGTATAGTGCACCAGTTAACCTTCAATACCGACGTGTTGTTGTAGGTGTGATCTGTGAGTTTTGAAATGTCACAGAAGTGATTTGGATAAGGTGTACAAGAAAGAAGGGACGTTACGCTTATATAAGAATTATAAGATCTGTTCAGATCATTTCCAGGCCAGCGACTTTAAAAATCCTGAACAAAATATGGGTGACTTAAGAAATGTACACATTTTGTTGAAGCAATTTTGCTTTACCCTAATGTAATAGCAAGTATTGCTTATAGGGAAGTTTTGAATGTTTTCGAGGCTAATTTTACAGATTTTCTTTCTGCTAGTAGGCTTCATGTTCAGAGGAAAATTGCCCAACTTTTGAATGTTAATTCATTGCATCATGTGTAAGGAATGTGCCGATATTTTTATTGGCAAGTGTCTTAATGTGATGATAAAATGTTTTTAATGAGAAAAAAGACAAATCTAACCGTAAAAGTTCAGGCAGGAATGACAAAGCAAAAAAAGTAATGCCTAAATGAAAGATCAACCCATTTCACAGCAGTCCATTTCACATCTTGTTTATGTATCTAATTTCAGTCTTTGAATAATAACCTTTTAAATAATTCTTCATTCATTTATCCAGAATTGCTTTAGCAACTTCGAAGTTAATGTCTCAATAACACTTTCTTTCTAGACGTAATTTATTTATCCTTTTTCGTATATGCATTTCCATTGATATTTGAATTTAGCGCTAAATTTCAGGTCAAGTCACTAGGAGCGCCACCGTAGAATTGTCTCCCATTTTAACAAGGCTAAATCCGTAAGTGTCGCGTATTGTATCTACTGTATTTGGGTCTACCGATTCAGTACTCGGGAGTCCAGGTACCAATAAAAGTTGCGCGTACCGTACAGTCATTCGAGCTAAACACAATACTACCTTTGGTATACTCGGTAAATATGATTAATAAAGACTTGCTTCGATCTTCCGACATTCGTCGATTAAATTGTACTACAGAGGTTAATAATGGCGTGTGGCCTCCTATTATCATAGGTAATAATCTATGGTTAAAACCCCGATCCGGTTGGGAATCAAAACCGCACCTCTTGGCCAGCATGCTAACGTCATGCACGTCATGTTCCAAAATGTATCTTAAATTTCCGTGAAAAAATACTTAAAATAGTTTATATCATAGAATTAAAAAACCTATCCATGAATTCACCTTCATTTCAGCTGTCACATTTTAAAAGCCTTTTCATTATTATGGCACAATTTATCAGATATCCTGGCGAGAGAGGAGCTTGATTTGTATTCGTAGAAATTGCAAGGTTTTTGGAATGCAATACAGACACTAAAGGAGGCAAAACTACTAGTAACGAAGCAATGCACCGATCTAAACTACACACAACAGCAATTTCAAATTTACTTACAAAAGTAACGCTTCTTCTCAGGTGCGGAAAATGTGCATTAAACTACCACGGGATGACCCGAAGGTTACTTCCCACGTACAACCTTCACCAAGACATTGTGTACTTGTAAAATGTAATATCTTCTCTGATTATAAAGAATATGAACGTAAGAAAAAATAATACGCTTCTAACTTGTTTCCAGAATGCTTATGCAAACGTGGTGGTTTAATGAAGAGCAACTACCTCTAGTAAAGTTGGTACTAAAATTCACGAAGTTTACATCCACGAGGTCAACGAAAAATAAGTAGAGCTTGGAAGATTGCTGACTGGCACTCAAGAGTTAACGAGCAGATAGTTTGTGGTCGTGAGGGAAGATACTGTATCGCACGACGGAACACCACGATAACCCACTTCTAAAGTTCCGAGTAAAACTTCCTCAAAATTAACAGAATGCCACATTTATCCCCAACCTCGGGCGTCACTAAGCTGTTTAAGTCGCTGAACACCACATGACTAACACCGCATTTGTTCATTAAACACTTCTTCATAACACGTCATGCACATTATGTTCCGAAACGTATCTTAACCTTCTGTGAAAAAACATTTAAAATAGTCAATCGCGTGTTTATATTCTAGAATTAAGAAATCTATCACGAATCCACATTCATTTCAGCTACGTCACATTTTAAGACTTTTCATTATTATGGCACGATGTATGAGATATCCTGGCGGGAGAAGGAGCTTGATTTGTATTCGTAGAAATTGCAAGGTTCTTGGAACGCAATGCAGAATACGTAACTGGCATGTGCCAAGACGCTGGAGCACACTTTCTACTGCACAGCCCATACTGTACTAAACCTACGGACAAAATATGAGTTAATTGAACAACTAAGTTATTTTTCTGCCTGAGAACAAAACAGCAGGGAGTATTATTTTCGTCACTGCATGGAAAGCTTTACACACAGTTGGGACGGGTTTGATTTTCAGCTTTGTAACGACTTTCAGACTGGTTTGTCACTAAGCTGTTTAAGTCGCTGAACACCACATGACTAACACCGCATTTGTTCATTAAACACTTCTTCATAACACGTCATGCACATTATGTTCCGAAACGTATCTTAACCTTCTGTGAAAAAATATTTAAAATAGTCAATCGCGTGTTTATATTACACACAGTTGGGACGGACCTTGGAAAAAACACAGGACAACGTATGTAGTTTAAAAAAGCGTCAAATATACGGATGGAACTGTCTATATTTTCATACAATAAAATTAATCTGCCTCAATTTTCAATGACTTGCATTGAATGGCTTACCGTAAACCGTAACACTTCCGTATCTAATTTATGACGCAATCTAGCCAAATAATGCATTATGATACAAAGTCGAATAGACCAGTGGAGAGACAATCATTTCGATTTTCAGTTAGTTTAGGCGGTGATTTAAATCACTGATAATATATACAGTAGTCTACAATTAAAAATGAACTAGCGCCAGCACAAATATATGAAACTCCAAAAACCGTCAAAGGTAATTAGTGGGACGTAAAAAGCAACAACATTATTGAATATGTGAACATTATAGAATGAAGGAATACCGGTATTACAAATATGTACCTGTAAGGAGAGCACAATATACTGCTGAAGAATATAAACATGAGTAATTCCTCGCTAATGGGTGAGAGAGATTGTACAGACTGTAATAAACATTCTTTGGTACGTTAATATTAGTTTTATTACAGCTATTTATCAGTAATGTTGTTTCACTTCCTGAATCACTAACATTAAACTTGTGAATTAATGTTCCATTTAATTCACTGGTACATTTATTGCCATTATTTAATTCACGTGCCCAAAACAATTTAGTAACGCTGGTTTTTAAAATAATATTTAGGCAACATTAGAAACAAGATTTCTAAATAATTATCTTCAGTATTGTCACTTTAATTGTCCGACTCCTTGGCTGAATGGTCAGCGTTGAGGCCGACGGTTCAGAGGGTCCTGGCTTCGATTCCCGGTCGGGTCGAAAATTTTAAACGCGTCTGATTAATTCTGACTTGGGGACTGAGTGTTTGTGTGATACAACACTTTCCTCTTTCTATTCAGACTACACACCACACCACCAACCACTACAGAAACACGCAATAGCGATTACATCCCTCCAACGGGCTGGCGTCAGAAAGGGTATCCGGCCGTAAAACAGCACCAAAATCCACACGTGCTATACAGTTCGCACCCACGACCCCACAGGTGCAGAAAAAAGCTGAAGAAGAAGAAGAGAAGAAGAAGAACTGTCGCTTTATTTGAACTTGGACCCAGGGCTGGGTGCTATTCATTGTTGTGTTACTGAAATACATTTCAGTATAGTGTAGTGACGCTGGAACAGATTTTTTTTATTACAGTACACTTATACTAGAACAAGCACACACAGGAAGGTGTTTACGATATTTCCAGAGAAACTTCCAGGCTAGCTAGTTTCAAGTAGGCCTATGGATAGTCCAAGGCATGAAGACTTGTTCTTAGATTTAGGAAAACGAGATATGCGACGAGATTTAGTTAGTTCTACAAACATCACGACAGAAACTGGAAGATTTACAGAAGCCTCACTGTTGCCAGTGAGTACGAGTTTTATTAAATGATATTTGGAATGTGTAATTGCGGACGGACGCCACATCAAACAACTTCAATAACCATGAAATAAAACAATACCATGTGCATGATATTACTGACTGAAGTTATTTATTTCAGTTTTCATTCTTCACCCTGAAGGATGACTGAAGTTGCTTGAGTACACACAGGAGAACTTGCCCATCAACGGAGCCGGTGACTGGCACGGACTTGGCCCAATGCGGGTTTCGCCGAGCTGCGGACGAAAGTCAGATGAAACTTCTAGTATTTCTTCAGTGAATATCAAATTGCAATGCCAAGGAATTAAGTGGAGGCACTTGAAAAGTGGAGAACAAGCTTAGCAAGTGAACCATCACGATCGATATCGAAAAACAATTTATGGCAACAGCAATCACTTTTCTCTCAGTCCACAAGGTAAGGAAGGCAAATAATGGTTGGCCAGTTACAATTCAGATGGTGTGCTGAAGCGTGTCAGTCCACGTTCCACTAATTTCAGCCAGTGATTTTCTCTCCTTTTCGATGAAGTGAGGCGAAGCGAAGCGAAGCAAGGCCGCTTCTGTCTCATACATCACGCTTCCACCCACCAAGAAATTCTCGACCCAGCAACTTTGCATACGTTAAAGAAAGAATCAACAACCCACTATACATTTGAAGAAGGCTAGAAATGATTAGCATAGTTGACATAAGTGGCGCCAAGGGCATACGACGTGTGAAGAGCTCTTACAAGCGTGACATGTGTCAGCCATAGAGAGCGTGGGTAGAGTGTGCAATCCCCACTCGTATACTCATGGACACCTATAGATTAATTTCACTTTGCAACGTGATCTTGTTAACGAGAAAGCAATTATTCCGCCAAAATCCCAACAATATTGTCCTAGTAGTTACCTACAACAGTTATCTGAAGGCTGTAACTTATGAATAATAATAATAATAATAATAATAATAATAATAATAATAATAATAATAATAATAATAATAATAATGGACAGCCCCCAGAGATCTACAGGTTAATCAGGGCAAAATAAAACCGACAGAGAAATTAAAATGCCCAGGTAGTGGATAGAACCTAATATCTGAGAAAGAGGCATTCAAGTCAAGAATCAACAAGACGGAAATGGCCTACCACCTCACCAAATATATTTATAACAAACGGTCTATATTTTTAATAATAATATGTTATTTTCTTTCCGTCCCACTAACTACTTTTTAAGGTTTTCGGAGACGCCGAGGTGCCGGAATTTAGTCCCGCGGGAGTTACGTGCCAGTAAATCTACCGACACGAGGCTGACGTATTTGAATTATGAATGTGTATTATGAATCCTAAATAAAAGAACTATTTTAGTTCCGCACTGGTACATAGAAGAATATTTAATTGCAAGAAAGTACCCTTATAATCATTTTTTTAATTTAACATAATGGCGAAGGATATTTTGATATTCGGAGGGATTTTTCTAGGCCATTTTAGGGACTTTCCTTTCCGAATACTTGGCAACAATGGACGAGGCAATTACCAGGCTTGATTCTCAAAATATGCAATCATTTCAGTATTTTTTACCATAAGGACAGAATATCTGAAAAGCTCGCGTGATTTTAATGGGAGTCAGTATGAGGGTCTTTCATATCACTCAAAGCCAAGATTCCTCTCTCTACTCCCTCGTATAGAAATAAAAATCATACGTGACTACGAGGTATTAGACGCATATATTTCTGGGTGAGGAAAGTTTTCCAGTTGTTACCGTCAATTCTGGCATGCACGTAGGTCCAAAATGAGTTCGAAACCTTATTTGGCCAAGTTTCTAACCTGCAGTTCATTTATCGTTTTAATTTCTCGTAAGTCCGGATAAATTGCAGGTTGTTACCACAAACAAAACCAAAGAAGTCCATCAGTCCATATGTACAAGCTCCAGTCATTTCTATATTTTTACAATATTTAATACATGCGTCAAATACTGTACTACTCTTCCTGATATAAGAAAATCTGACCACCTTACTCAAGCAATGTCAACAAGGAACACTCAACAGCTCACACGTCAAAATAAACAAGATAACTATTGCGGAACAGGTATCCTATGATACAAGATATAGGCCTATAATTCGCCACCACATCTTCAAATTCCTAGTCATCGTTAATTTCTTTCTAAATAGTGCAGAGGCCCGATGCATTACCTCCGTTTTGGACTTAAAGGCGAGCAGAAATAATACAGACCATTGCATTTCAGAATTTGTGCTCTGTGTAATATTCTACAATTACCGTTACTTTCGTTCTTATATAAGAGGCAATTAATGCCATACTGAAGTGTATAACGGAAATAGCCATAGTATTGCTCTTGAAGGCACTGTTAAATATCCCACAATTGCCTCACGTATTATTCCATCCTTCTCTACTACGAACCGGCTGTAACTAAAGTACAACCGGCAACAAAGCCAGAAATAAATTACTATTGACTATAAGTTGTCTTGATATAGCATTTAACTACACCTTAAAGAGAATATACACAATTTATCCCGCGGAGAACTAAATATTTCAGCTAGAAAATTTCTTCTGATAATTGGTTTCCTTATATAGCGTACGGCGATAAATGTATTATTTTAAGTAAACTGTAAACGGTTAACAATGTACATTACAAAACAAGTCACGGATCAACCGATGGTCGATCCTTAGCGATTAGTACACATCGTCTCACGAGGGAAGCGTGGATTCCTCTATTGGTATTCTACCTTTGGCCATCTTTCAGATGTTTTCCTCGCTGCCTGACTATTGTCGTGGCCTAGCAATTAGCATAGAAGTTTTCAGAATTCGGCCTGGGATCGATTCCTTCATTTTGGCACGACATCAGGACAGTAGCAAGGACTTATAAAATGTGAATTCAGCTTCAGTGAACGCAACTGGATTGGCCCTTTCAGGCCTGAAAATGATCCTGAGTTAGAAACAGTATTTTATTAACAAATATGACCTCTGAATCGGCACAAAAAGAGAAGTATTTTTTGAAATGTTCTTATTTTATTTTATCTTTACCGGTACCGGTATGTATGGCTATCTCCCTATACAAGCTATTCTCAACGGTTACCAATTAAAACATTATAACTCCAATGCATTTAACAACAGAGATATTTTACTATTTTTAAATGTCTACAACGACAATGAATGAAAAGTCCTATTACAAGCATAGTGCAGTAACTGTCTAATAGGAGTGATAGTACCTCAACTTATTGAATATGCTCCCTCAGGCATTTTAAATTTAAAATGAAGTTCCCCCACGGAAAAAAAAAAAAAAAAATTCACCGACTGAGAATGTTAAGGAATGCAGACTTCTCAATATAAAATTCCAGCGTTTCTTCCCAGTGTACCAACTGAGAATTAAATACTAACATGCCATGGATGAAAGGGGTAAAAATATCAACCATGATTCTGGGATAATGTAACTCATTTATACTCTATAGTTAAGTTCTGAACACTTAATTCATGTACACTATAAACGAATCTACAAAGTAAGTACAGAGTTCATGTTCGCACCGTTAACATTACGGAAATGGAATCTTTTATTTCACACTTCAGAACGTGATTTCCGGCAGCACAATCCGAGCAGCGATAATAAAAGAGTCACGCTCGGTTGGTTGTTAACATGCTCTGGTATCCTCGCCATGCCAGCCTGCGCCAGGATATTCCATTCCCAGCCCCCGGAAGTGGCCAGCCGTCCGGCTGATGGGTAGGGTTGGCTATTGTTATGGAGATGGGATGGGCTTGCTAAAGAAGCCTTACTGTCAGCGAGGGTGGGCTCAAAAGAGCTTACACACGAAAACCTCATAGTCGTGTCACATAGAAAGTGGCGTGGCAGTACACATTTTACGTACACTAAGTGCTTACTGCTTAGCCATTTCATTTGTTCGAATGGTATCATGCAAGAAACACGGCACCAACCTCGTCAAATTCTGAACGGAATTACCGCTTTTCGTGTAAACTATATTCAAAAGAATGGTACAAATTCTAACAGGGAATATTACTTAAAATGATACGGAATCAGAAAAATCTGGAAAAAAGAAATGGAACCTCAAAGCAGGAATTAAAAGACGATATATGTGTGCCAGTTCTGTTATTAGCAGAGAGCTTGGATAGATTCTCCAAATATAACACCAGAAATATACAGGCACATTTATAATAGTCGTGTACTATGACTAATGCCAGAAGTGTTCTGGTAAACTAACCAACGGGTAAGATCACATTGAGATTGTATAAACCGACTGATCTTTCTAACTGTATAAGGAAGGAATTTATTTCGTCGATCTGGTGATCTGGTGTGAATAAAATTCCTGAAAAGTATTATTACATACTAAAGATAGAGTTGAAATGAGGAAAGAAAATAGGTAATAATAGCTCTACATTAGTTAACACTGACATTTACAAGATGGAATGTTTCATCTTTAAACTCTCGAGATTTCGTCAAAGATTTTCATGAAATATCCCACATATACATGTTGGCGTACATTTTTAACATTCTGTTATAATACTACAGCAACCGAGCAAGTGGCTGTGCGGTTTGGGTCACGTAGCTATCCGCCTGCATTCCGGAGATAGTGGGTTTGAACCCTACTGTCGGCAGCCCTGAAAATGGTTTATCGTGGTTTCCCATTCTCTAACTAGACAAATACTGGGGCTGTACCTTGTACGTACAGTATATACGTATTACATAAATGCGATTTAATAGAATCTAAAGATACCCCTATTACGAAAGAAGTGGTACTAATCGCAAGCAACGACCAGACCCGTGGCGATACTCACTTAATGGTACTAATCACAGGAAACGTAAACCCATGGTGTTCCGCATGTAGTGGTACTTATCACAGATACTGTAAACTCGTAGTGATCCACCCACGATGATACTAATCACAGACCTATGGTGTTCCTCGCGTGATATATATATTTACAGGTAGTCTCATGATTCAAAATCAATCATCCTTTGGATGGCCCTTTTAGTCGCCTTTTACGACAGGCAGGGGATACTGTGGGTGTATTCTTCACCTGCGTCCCCCACCCACAGGGGGTGGATTAAATGTGTTGGTATGAACAGCACAAGAGAATATACTGTATTTCAACGTGGGAATATATTTGTGATCTAGCAGAATGCAACTCACATATTAAAGGTTAAGAGAGGCAGTTCAGATCAAAAATAGTTTTACTGAACGAAACACAAAGGACAAGTTTCATTCACAGTTCAATTACTTCGTCTGTTTGTGTGATGACGGTCAGAAAAATATTTCAGAGTTAATTAGAAGGGAGAACATTAGTGGCTCCCAATATGTAGGAAATATGTGAGAAAAAATACATATGCAATAGCTTCGGAACGCTGACACTTTTGCAACATAACATACAATTGCACTTGATGCTAAAGTAGGTTACAGGGAGGAGAAGCGCTCTCTGTCCACTGACATCATACAATGTAGATCTAAGATAACATGCTCCAGCCAGCTTCCAAGCCCTCGAGATTAGGGGACATTAGTCTTCCAGTGAGCACACACACACAGTACTCATCAGCACCATTGTGTCCCAGTCGTATTGTTGTATGTGCATTGTTAGGTAGGGGTGATGGATGTCCGCTCTAGTTTACATATCAAACCGCAATGCAACATTCGTCCCAGCTGGCGGCCGCAGCCAAATTTACATACGAATCCAGCTATTTACGCTGTGTCAAAACTGGGATGTTCCAAATCCCTGTTAGCTCATTTTTTGTTTCCGCTAATAACCGCACTAGTCTTTCGTATACTAATTCAGAGTATTCATAAAATATTTCAAAGGAAAGTATAGTGTATACTGTGATATATTTGCAAATGAAAAATAATTCAAGCTGTCAAGTTCAAATGAAATGTTGAAAACGTTGTTGCTGCTTAAATATAGGACCACGGAGACATGGTCATCAGTCCTGTTTCTCTTTCCACGTGGAGCGGTAAGTATTTGTTACTGCACTAACAGTGCAGTTCTCTAGTCCACCACACAGGTCTATAGTATATGAATTACGGCATCGGATGTTGCACTATGAGAAAAATTACGTCTTGGATAAGAATCAATCAATCAATCAATCAATCAATCAATCAATCAATCAATCAATCAAGATCTGCATTTAGGGCAGTCGCCCAGGTGACAGATTCCCTATCTGTTGTTTCCTAGCCCTTCCTTAAATGATTTCAAAGAAATTGAAAATTTAATGAACATCTCCCTCGGTAAGTTATTCCAATCCATAACTTCCCTTCCTATAAACGAATATTTGCCCAATTTGTCCTCTTGAATTCCAACTTTATCTTCATATTGTGATCTTTCCTACTTTTAGGGTCGTATTCATGAACGTGACTTTGACTTCGACTTACGTAAGTTCGCTTAGTTGAGTTTCGTGGAAGTCTGTTTCATAAACGCAACTTTTACAAAGTAGACTCTGGCGTAAGTAGACTTTGGTAAGTTACGATGTGAAGAATTAGATATGAAGTTGGCAATGAAAACAATGGAAGAGCAGTGAAGCATCTCCCATCACTCAATGTTTTTTTCTTAATAAAGATGTAGAAGAAGAAGAAATTAAGCTGTTTCCTGCGTTATAGATCGCATTGGATTCTAAACTCAATCCAATCCAGTTAATACAGTTAATTTTTATTTCTCGACGATGGATGGAAAGAAAAAATTGCCTTCAATAACTATGAAAGGGAGGTGTTGCTATAACTAGTGAAAGAGAAGAAAGATATAGCTGAAAACGAAATCAATAAACTTCATCTCGTGGTTGGCTATGCCCTGATAATTGAAACTAAAAATCCCTTTCCTATCACGGAAAACCTCAGCATGGTTGCCACCTGGACTTATTATTGGTACATGGGTGCAATCAATAGCCCCAACCACTCCAGGGAATCGGGATCTTTCATACACACGTCGCGCATTATTTCGACATTCAGCTTCATTTGGGAACGAAACAAACTGTGGTCTCTTTCGGGCAGTCAGGATCGATATTCGATATTCTTTTGATTATTCTACATACTGAGGACTGGCTTACTTCTCGTAAATCAGGGCAATCAATTTGGAAGTTACCTGAAAACCATGGAAGTGTGAAAGACTATTGTATTTACCATAAGAATGCATTAATCGATGCTGATCATCCCTTAACCTAAATAGATAACACGATGAGTAGAAATGCAAAAAACTTTGTGCTATAGTAACAATAATTTTACTCTTATCTGTAGCATAATATCTTAACGACCGGGCGATTTGTCAGTGTGGTTAGGGGCGTGCGGCTGTGAACTTGCATCCGGGAGACCGAGCTCGATAGCTGCAGTCGCTTAAGTGCGGCCAGTGTCCAGTATTCGGGAGATAGTAGGTTCGAACCCTACTGTCGGCAGCCCTGAAAATGGTTTTCCGTGGTTTCCCATTTTCACACCAGGCAAATGCTGGGGCTGTACCTTAATTAAGGCCACAGCCGCTTCCTTCCCACTCCCAGCCCTTCCCTGTTCCATCGTCGCCATAAGACCTATCTGTGTCGGTGTGACGTAAAACAACTAACAAAACAAACAAGCATCCGGGAGATAGTGGGTTCGAACCCCACTGTCGGCTGCCCTGAAGATGGTTTCCCATTTTCACACCAGGCAAATGCTGGTGGGGGCTGTACCTTAATTAAGGCCACGGCCACTTTCTTCCCATTCCTTGGTCTTTCCTATCCCATCGTCGCCATACGACCTATCTGTGTCGATGTGACGTAAAGTTAAAAAATAATCTTAACGAAATTAGCAACTGTATTATTGGAGATATGGGTGATCCTCGATTATTATATTTCTGAAATTCGTTTTCAAACATGGTTAGTACATCTAATAGGCTACTGTACGTTTGTCGAATCTGTATCGTTTTCTGAACTCACAACGTACCGAATAATTTCCTGGATCTCTTCAATTTCGTCTACAAAATTAACTACACCAGCAATATCTGCCATTTTATTATTTTTCTGATCTCAGAGTCTACTTAAGTACGGAACATCGGCGACTTGGAAGTAAGTCGCCATCTAAGTTTACTTACCTCCAAGTAGCGATTATGAAATGGAAATGGCGACTTACCGCCTTCTAAGTCGAAGTCTCGTTCATGAATACGATCCTTAAAGACACCACTCAAACTTATTCGTCCAGACTACTAATGTCATTCTACGCCACCTCTCCGCTGACAGCTCGGAACATACCACTTAGTCGAGCAGCTCGTCTTTATTCTCCCAAGTCTTCCCAGCCCGAACTTTGCAACATTTTTGCAACGCTACTCTTTTGTCGGAAATCATCCGGAACAAATCGAGCTGCTTTTCTTTGGATTTTCTTCCAGTCCATGAATGAAGTAATCCTGGTGAGGGTCCCATGCACTGGAACCACACTCTAGTTGGGGTCTTAACAGACTTATATGCCCTCTCCTTCACATCCTTATTAGAACCCCTAAAGACCCTCATAACCATGTGCAGAGATCAGTACCCTTTGTTTACAATCCCATTTATGTGATTACCCCAATGAAGACCTTCCCTTATATTAACGCCCAGAAACCTACAATGATCCCCAAAAGGAACTTTCAGCCCATCAACGCAGTAATAATTAATAAGGCAATGAAACCGTTTCCGTAGCTGATCTCACACATGTGACCGCCACCACTACCATCAAAATCACTCGGGAGAATGTCACCTGACTCGCCTTTTTAATATAATAATAATAATAATAATAATAATAATAATAATAATAATAATAATAATAATAATAATAATAATAATAATAATATTTGTTTTACGTCCCACTAACTACTTTTTAAGGTCTTCGGAGACGCTGAGGTGCCGGAATTTAGTCCCGCACGAGTTCTTTTACGTGCCAGTAAATCTACCGACACGAGGCTGTCGTATTTGAGCACCTTAAAATACCACCGGACTGAGCCAGGATCGAACCTGCCAAGTTGGGGTTAGAAGGCCAGCGCCTTAACCGTCTGAGCCACTCAGCCCGGCCCTTTTTAATGTTGCAGATAATACGGGCAAGTAAACACTACCATACAATACAGGCCTATGAATATTAACAAAAGTCGAGTTCCAACGAGTATTTCTTATACACAAAATGACAATTTTCGGTTAAGTAATTATCTTCTACGTTCGGCAAAATGAAGTCGCGAGGAGAGACCTCATCAAATGAGACACATGATGCAATCCACAAAGTTCAGAGAGAAAGTGAACACTTGTTTGTGTAAATTGCTTAAAACGATTAAATATCAGATGGGTAGCACAGATGACTGGATGCTGGCCCTTTGTGTTCATAACTGAGGAACCGCCGGGCTGAGAGGCTCAGACGGTTGAGGCGCAGGCCTTCTGACACCAACTTGGCAGGTTGGATCCTGGCTCAATCCGGTGTTATTTGAAGGAGCTCAAATACATTAGCCTCGGGTCGGTAGGTTTACAGGCACGTAACAGAACACGTGCGGCACAAAATTCCGGCACTTCGGCGTCTCCAAAAACCATCATATGATTAACTGAGAGATCAGATCCGGCACAATCTGCCGACTTTCAAGGCGGCTCAAATGCAAAAGACTCTTCGTCAGTAGATTTACTGGTGTTTACTCTATGCTCTCTTCTCGATCGTCTCGAAGAAATATTAAATCTGAAGCATTTTAAACTAGCCAGAAATTCCAATTCTGGGTTGAGGAGTGGAACAGGGTTGATTCAGACTCGTCAGACTAACTGAGGAGGCGTTGATACACGAGGAACGGACCCGATCAAGAAAGCTAAGCAATGTGGCTAAGCATGACATCTGACACCGTGGCAGTCGACCATCGTCAGGCCATCCAGCTGGGCAGCAGACACCCTGGCAGGCCAATGACCCTAATAAGCTGTTGCGCCACGTGTTATTTTACATTAAAGACTAGCAGAAACGATGGGGTAGAATTATGGGGATAGGCGAATAATTATCATGCAATACCATCATTTTACATGCCGACGTTTACGACATGGCGAGCTATGAATTTTCCCAGCTTCAAAATTCCATCGTTCTTGTCCAGGCTGAAACATACAATCGTGAATACAATATAGCAAATCGATAATAATTTGGTCAAGTGTACGTAGGCCTATATATAGCAAGTAAAAGCATACACCATTGCAAAGCCATGTTTGTGAAAAGAGTTAGGATTTTACTGAAAGATTGTTGTGTAAAAGCCTCCGTGGCTCAGGCGGCTCCGTGCCGGCGTCTCGCTACTGGGTTCCGAGGTTCAAACCCCGGTCACTCCATGTGAGATTTGTGCTGGACAAAGCGGAGGCGGGACAGGTTTTTCTCAGGGTACTCCCACTTTCCCTGTCATATTTCATTCCAGCAACGCTTTCCAGTGTCATTTCGTCTGTCTGTCATTCATCATTCCCCAAGAGGAATACGACAGGCTTTCGCAGGTGGCACAATTCCCATCCCCGCAGCTACTCGCAGATGGGGCTTAAATAATTCCATTCCTTACCCGGTCAAATGACTGGCTATGGATTTTCATTTTCATTGTTCTGTAACGTACCAGTAAAACTTAGTGATACGTGGTGTCGCTGGTTTTATGTGCGAGCTAGGTGGTCTTCAACTCCGTGGAGCTGAACACATGCTATTTGTATGATGGCCTAAGCCACCACCATGCCTGTAGTTACGTCAGTAGCTGCCATTGCCTAGATTAAGAATGGAAACTTTAAATAAGGCAATATTTCGGCATTTACCAATGGGTGAATGTACAGCCGGAAACAATCAACTACGTACACGACCATGGGTTAGAAAACCTCAGTCTTTCCGAATGTCTTATAAAGGCAACTACGTTTCAACATTTCTCATGAAAACTATGTGAGCAAATCTCTCGGCCACCCCCATACAGACTCCACTGCATCCAGCTAGTCGTCCATGAAAAGTGAAATCGATTTTCAAGAATGTATGAATAGAGCGTATATGGAATTCTCATAATGCGGTCTCGATTAAAACCTGGTAATTAATTTCAGCATGCGAGAAAGGAAGGCTGGTGAGGGGAAGAGGACGGACGAACGGCGCCACGAACACACCACAGGTAGCTAGTCCCTATGGAACCCACCTCATTTGCCTCCAACACAAACTCGCTTCAAAAGCTTCTTTTCTATAGAAGGATTTAAAGTGACGTCCCCTTTCGAAATTACACTGCTGGCTAAAATTTATTCCACCCTATCCGGATTTATTGATATGGGGTGACATGCATTGGAAGATAAAGGTTGAAAGGGGGCCGAGAGCTAACTCCAGTCCCACCCTTGGCCAGCAAATACCTAACGAACAGGGATTTTGAAACCAAGACAAAGTACCCTGATAACTTCAGTAGATGAACTACAAGGCGTCGATTATCACGGAATCTAAGTTCCTCCAGCAGTGCAAGACGCGATCGTTAGTATTTATGGTCGTTGCTAAAGTCGTAATTTAGTCCAATAACGTTTCTAATTTATTCTCCAATGTGTAGAGTTTGATGAAACGATAATAAAGAGGATAAATATCACAAGCTGGGATCACGTAAAACTGTCGTTAACTTGCAATTCGTACTGTAACCAAGTAAATGATATACAAACTACGGTCTCGCACATAATTATGTCTTTTATGCTGCGATACAATCGTCTCACATCGTTCCATTAACAACTGCATACTCCTACAGGCCGAGAGACTCGTACACGGGTTAAAATAAAGAACTACTTAGTTAAGGCGCTTTTCACGGGATCAGACAAAAGTGTGTCTTAAGCGGGGAAATTATCGGGAAGCACTTAATTTTAGGTTCTTAGTCACCTTAATTCGTGCCTATGGGGTGTTTCAGTGAAAGCGGGGAAAATTAAATATGAAATAGGGGATGATCTACAGAGTATTTTAAGACGAGAATCCAGCTTAAGGATATGTAGGCTTAAACATGTCTATCACTACTACTGTTCCCTGGATCATTTACAGTTAATTTTTAAATGTATTTATTCACATTTTTTTACATTATTTGCATGTATTACTGTACAGTACCGCACCACTGACCTGAATTATCGTACCATTTCGCATTTTAAAACAGCAGATCGAAATGACGGCCACTAACTTCAATACGACCATAATATCGGGGTACGAGATTCTGTCGTACCCTAAAAAGAACAAATATAAATAAATACATGTAAAAATTAGCTGTAAATAATCCGGAAAGCAGTAATAATGATAGACATGTTCAAGCCTATGTCTCCTTAAGCTAGCTTCTCGGAATGTAGGTAAATATTCAGAAGAGCATCCTCTTCTTCCCGTTTTAATTTTTCCACACTTTTCCTGTAACATCCTACGGAAAAATGAACCCCTTCCTAAGGGAAAGAAAATAATATTCGTTTACCGAGTACACTGAAATAAGAAACTACTTCTGAACGAACCTGTCTTTATCATCCGGCAGGAACTCATTAATGTGCACATACAGTAGTTGCAGTCAAGGAGGCACAGAGAGAATGCCTCTACAGGACGTCAAATATTAAAGTACACTTCTAACAAACTAAAGAACGACTAGCATTGCCAATGTCATCCAAAAGAAGAGCCACGGCTAGTGAAGGCACTCTAGTGCTGAGGCAAGTTATTTACTCAGATCTCCAGTAGCCACTAAGAAAATTTAAGTGCAAATTTATTTGCGTACACTATCTCACAAGATAGCTTAAGGGTGCCACGTCCAATAAATTTCGATGTGGAATGGTGAAAGCTACAGCTTTCATAACATGTATTACTGCATCCGTCCTAAGCAGAAGACTTCCCACGACCACTGTTTTAAGAGGTAGGCAAGTTGAGCGAAGAGAAACTTATTTTACGTTAGCATCTCTCTCTCTCTCTCTCTCTCTCTCTCTCTCTCTCTCTCTCTCTCTCTCTCTCTCTCTCTCTCGCTTAATTAATGGCTACAGGAACTCAACATTAGTACATTAAATAAGCTGAAATAAAACCATCCAATCCGCAGCAATAGCAGTGATGTTTAGATCCACAATTATATATTTTGTGAAATGGGGTACTTGTAGAACAAACTGAAGTTTAGACAGGCATGATTGTTGTTTGGTTTATGACGAGTGAAACAAGACAAACTCCAAAAAAATTGACGTTCCTCGAAGACCTTTCCCTTGTTCCACATGAAGCAAGCCATAACTTCTCTAATAACGTCCAAATCTTTCAGCATTATCAAAGTCTGTTATTATGTCTAGACTGCGAAAGTATTGTTCGAAACATTGTAAGTTTAATATTTTAAGTGGCTGGGATATATGTGCCTATCCCGAAAAGTGCGTCTCCGATATGCTGTGTTCTGGTATTTATACAATTTGATAAGTTTTCTCATCTTCCGCTGTCTAGCGTCGTGCAAATGTAAGGAGTTTGGTTTTTCCTTTGACAATTTCATTTCATTTCATTTCTTTCTTTGGTGAGGCGTAACCGTCACACAATTTTCAAGCTTAGGACCAGCGCGATAACTGAGTTTCTAAAAGTCGAATGACTTTTTAAAGTTTTCATATGCCTAATTTACTACATTCACAATTTTTTTCTAAGTGTACATTTGTTTTCACGAAACTACGCAAATCTCCAATCATTTTATGAGAGTAACTCGTTATACCCGTCGTTGGCTTCATAATTATGAGTAGCCGACAGGAAGGAGAGTCGGCTGATCCCGACGCCTCCCTCCCCTTTACAAATAAGTCTCACTCAGCACTAAGACATGTCGTTTCGTGAGTTTGATTTGTTGTGTTAAAAAATGTACAGCTGATAGCTTACATTAAACGTTCGATATTTCGATTTCAAAGAGTACAGACAGAAGGACGATTATATACATACAAAATGACCCATGCTGGTCGTAACCTGGGTGAATTAAAAAAAAAAAAAAGGAAATTGCTCTCCGTAAATATCACAAGTTCTTTCAAGGGGAAAATAATTACGTTTGTGTCGATATTTTCCAATCAATCTACATACCGAATATCTGTAGAACCACAAGGTACAAGTTACCTTTCGCTTACTTCATAAATCTGTCAGTTAGGCCGTTCCTTCAAAGAGGAAGCCTGTGTAGCTAACGTCGTACAAAGCCCTTCACTCTCTGTTATGTAAAACGGAATCAACTGAATGAGGTCGGAATCTAAAATGCGTTCTAAACTTTTAAAACTCCATTTAAAACTTTTGCTTTCATTTCTTTTCACGTTTAAATAGGAAACTGCGCGCGAAGTGCTAACAGATTTCCCACTCTGTACCAGGAAGATAGGCGCCCACCCCTCCCCAGAGTCCCGCACACACTTTCAAACCACACCCGACAGCTACGAATTTTCAATTACTTGAATAACTAAAGTATCTTGCTAAATAAAACCCCAAGTAATGAAAAGAATATTCTGACCGCATCGAAAATTCCAACTGCGAAGGGATAACTAAATGCTGATTTGAGTGGTTTCTTATCAAGTTTCCAACATTCCTCTCTATAAAAAACGGTGGAATTTCTGCCACACAATGAACTGAATGATTTCGCTGACTTATTGAACCACAAACAAATATATTAAATGATCGATTCCACTAAAAATTCCACTTTTTCAGAAAAGACGTGTCATTTATCATTAATGGGTTTGTGACTAAGAACATTGGCCTAATATATTAACTATGTGTGGGAATTCTTTTCTGTAACATATGCTGCAGTATTTTTTAAACTGACAAGTGTATTCATAAAAAAGCTGGGGTGAGTATTCAGTGCGTATGGGAAGGTATTTCTGAAATATCTTACTATGATTACATGAACAGGACCAATCTGAATTTCAATTCTAGAGATTCACATAAGTTTAGTACTTCAAAATTCTTGCTGTTAATTCATTTTAAGGGTTTGGGACACCCTTGCTTGCCAACAAGTGGTTGTAGAATTATTCAATTGAGTGTAATCTGTGGGAGAGGTGTACTTGTGACTATTAAGGTCAAGGATAAGTGCCCCAGGACTTGAAATTATGTATTACCCCGCATCTTCAAAAACCATCAAAAGCTAAATTCAGGATTGCCGCTGAATGTGGCTTTCAAACCAGGTCTCTGAACGACGGAGTTTACCAGTTCTACCCTGCAGTGAAACAACTACAGAAGCGTGAATTGCAAGAGGGGTCACTGTCGGAAAGGGATCCATTCGTACTCCTAGTGAGACACGTCTAAGTTATAACCTGAGGATCAAAGGCTACTAAAATGTTATCCAAAGTTCGTTATTTTCCTGACTGGAAAGGAATTTAGAAGATCACGTTACAAATAGGTTAAATGTGTTATGCGGCTTAGTAGACGTTTTTACCCAGCACTCTACTGTAACTGGTTGTAACATACGCTCAAAATATTCTCCCTGGCCACCGATGGAGTCCGCAGAGACAAGCCTAGTTTTTGTAGATTTCTGAGAGAATGTTTACTGAAACGAGATAGTTGGGAGGTTTTATATTTCCCAGAAAGACGGCAGTTATCATTTTATAAGAATTCCAAACAGGCAGTTCCAGATCTTTTTTTTTTTTTTGCCAAATTCTCTGTCTTCTACTAACTTCCTAATCAGCGAAGCAATAAAAAAAACCTCCTTCACCTTTATGTCACTACCTTACGGAAATTTCTCCTTAACATACCGAAATTTATAATAATTTTCTTCGAAATATGTTACCAAAGTAATGAATATATCCGTCTTTATACATAAATAGGCAGGATCACCTTAGCTTTGTCACTGAGGGTAAAATCCTTTACATTCTCCTACCACATATGATTCTTCTAGACCATTCTTTTGTCTTCGCTGTTGTTTCGTGTCCTTGCTGTCCCACAGACATAAGAAGTAACATTCCACTTTGCGGGCCAAGCAACAGAATGAACAACTGCTTATTCGTCACACACCGATACCATCGATATCCTTCGTAACTCCTGACGACATTACTTAAAAGGAAATCCGCTTTATTCAAAGCAGTTCATTTACCTCAGAGTAAAAACAAAGTTTAGCAATTAGAAAAAAATATTGTTATGTTCGGACTGTGGTGCGTCAAAATACAGTTAAAGGTAGGCTATATTTTTACAGTTATTTATTTTACAAAGATGTATATTTTCTCTAATATTTGTTGCGATGTAGCATTATTAATGGCATTTTCTTGAATGGTATATGGAAGATGAAAGAACTGTATTCTTATACCATTAACGACTGTTTTAACATATTACATTAACATCCCAGTTAGGGTTGTAGAATACGGTCCTGCGGAAGCAAAAATGTATCTAAACTGGATGCGTTTTTTACTCTTTTTGGTGTAATTGTTTGAAATTCAATAAAGCCTAACAATACAAACGTAAAATTTGTACAAATTACGAATATCGCAGTCATAGCGATGGTGATCATGAGATTATTATTATTATTATTATTATTATTATTATTATTATTATTATTATTATTATTATTATTATTATTCTAGCGTTAGGGCCTACTAGGGGCCACGTTCCAATTTCAATTCTTCATCCTTTGTTGTTGTTCCTTCCTTTTCTTCCAATATTCCTTCATTGTTTCACTATGATTCTTTTTTCTTTCTTCAGACCACTTTGTGCCGGTTTTCTTTGCCTCCCTCCCTTGGAATCCTTCCATCTTTAAAACTTTCTTCCTGAAAATTTCTCTATCCATCACTTCTTCTCTGATGTTGATTCTTTACAACTCTTTTTTGATCACTTGAATGCAGGTGGTTTTTTAGTTTTTCTTCCAAAGATACGTGAAGATCTTTTTGGTTAGTCTACTGTGTCCATTCTATAAAAATGTCCAAAAAATAGCAGTCTCCTCTTCCGTACTGTTCTAGATATGTTTTCTATGTTCTGATAAATTTCGTTATTACTTCTTATTTTCAAAAATTCTGTACTTTGAGAGGGCCTAATATTTTTCGTATAATTCTTTCTAGTACTTCCAATCTATCAGGTTTATAATTGAGTACTAAGCATTCACTGGCATTTAAGCATTCTGGTTTCACAACTGTGCTGTAGTGCTTTATTTTAAGATTTTTAGATAAACAATTTTTGTTGTATGTATTTTTGTTATACCATATGCTCTTTCCATTTTTAATATCCTTGCCTCTATAGCAGATTTTTTCTAACCATTTTCTTGGATTGTTTCCCCCAAATATTTTAATTGCTTTACCCGTTCGATTGAACCAACATCTGTTCCTAGCAATTTTGGAGCATTTTTTATATTCGTCAAGAATTTTGTTCTCTGCCGAAATTTTTAAGCCTGCCATGTTGGCTGCCTCTTCCAGAAGATTTACTGCATTAGTCAGGCTTTTAGAGAATATGGTAAAATCATCTGCAAATGCTATTATTATTGTTATTATTACAATTATTATTATTATTATTATTATTATTATTATTATTATTATTATTATTAGGTCTAGGTTATAAACTGTCTATTAAAAGTAGTCATATTCTATAAAAATACTTCAAAATTACGTAAGCTATCACACGACTGCATGGAAGACAGGCGTAGGGTGTTGATGATTACGCCTCGGATGTCTACGATGTGCCATGTCTCCTTTTACAAACTAAAGTTAAATTAGATCCATTTCTAGCTTTTGTGAACATAACAACGCGGTTTTTTATTGGTTATATAAATGCCTAATTAATTATTTTATCATTAAATCAAAAGTGACCAACATACAAGCATACTTTTTTGTCACAATTGTTTAGCAGTTCTCCAAGTATTAGTCGCATGTTTTGTGCTGATAATGCCAAGTGATTTCCTTTTGTGTTTGGTTATTCGGGATTTTCTTATCTTAGACATCAACCAGCCCCGCGGACAAGGGGTTATGAATCTGCCTCTTACTCGTATACCCTGGATTCGATTCCCGACAACGCATGTCAGGGATTTCTATGTGCTTCGAGGTCCACTTGGCCTAAGTGAGAACAAGTGAAGAGCTATCTGACGGTGATACAGCGGCCCCGGTCCAGAACGTCAAGAAGAATGGCCGGGAGGACCGTCGCGCTGACCATGTTATCTGCAGGCATTCGGACTGAGCAGCAGTCGCTTGGTTGACCAAGGCGTGTCAGGGCTGCAGTGCCATGGATTTGGGTTTGGTTTGGTTTCCTTACATTTTATAGTTAAATTAATTTTGAAGGTAACATGTTTCGCGAGTGGTAAGTCGTCATATTAATGTTAGGAATGTGGCCAATTTGCTGGCCTTCTAAGCAAATTTTGGACAATATTTTATTTCTTTTGCGTCATATTTCCAAGATTTGATGTTACAGTTTGGTACTTTTTAGGGCATAAGTCCAGAGTTTTAACTCATAAAATTCCGTGCCCTATGATGACTAAGGTTGTTTCGGCTCCGTAAAATATGTTAGTGAGAGCTACAAAATGTGGAGTAGTAGACAAATCCAGCATACTGTTCCCGCTAATGGCCTTCGCGTCCTCCATGCACGTATCGCTACCCCCATCCCCACCCCCACACTTATTTCCAGACTCATTGGAACTCATTCAATAAAGACAGAATCGGCTGGGTTGCGTGGTTTGGTCAAGTGAGAAGGGGGAATACTGTAATTGGTAGAACCCCTTCCTCTAATGGCCTAATGCTGATTACACAATTACATGCAATACGCGTCATGTGGTTTACGGTTTAGCATAAGAGAAGGCAGATGAGTTTCCCACATTGGTTCCATGCAACTGAGAAAGTACTTCGCCTGTGCTTGAGGCTGTGGCAACATACATGTGGAAGTGAAAGCTGAATTGACGGCTAATTTAGTAGGTAATGCTAAGTACGGCTGAAAACATTCAGCTCATTGGTCGAGGACTCTTTAGTAACACAGTTTCTGACTCCCCTTCAGGTTTTAATATTGCATCGGCAAGCCATGATTTCATATGTTCGTTAGAACTACCCTCATTACTAATTCCAATAATACTAATAATAGTAATAATAATTTTGCTCTTCCCACGCCCTTGTGGGGTTGCGGGTGCGAACTGTGTCACATGTGGAATGACTTTGCCAAGTTTTACGACTGAATGCACTTCCTGACACTCCCTATGTGGAGGGATATATTCACTAACGCGTGTTTCTGTGGTGGTTGTTAATGCACTGTACGGTATTGTGTGTAAATGAAGAGGAGTGTGTGGGAACAAGCACTCATTCCCCAAGTCAGACGAATTAATCATAGCGGTTAAAACCCGATTTGACAGAAAATCAACCCCAGGAGTTTCTGAACCGAAGACCTAGAAACTGACCATTCAGCCAAACAGCCGGGCACTTCTAATTTCTAATAAGAGAAGAAGAAGGAGGAGAAGAAGACGAATCGAGTGAGTTGATTATGCTGTACAGGTCATGTAGCAATGAGGCTGCAATTGGGTGACAGTGGGTTCGAACCCCTCCCCCCCTCATTGCAACCCTGAAGATAGTTTCTTTCACACAAGGCAAATGTCGGGTTTGTGTCCAACTTAAATACATGCCACCACCTTCCCACTCAGAAGATTGAGACTGAAGATTCCAGTTAAAAATGGCACAGCGTTTACAGTATTTGGTGCGGCTAGACGATACTGGCAGAATTATATGCACACTGCATTTTCGTTTTGCAACTTTGAAACATTGCCAGAGATCTGAACTGTTCTGAATTACACAAGAATCGACTCAATCGAGCGCTAGATAGATGTAAATAGAACGACTTCATCATAAAGTCGCACACAAGCTTTACTGCGTTTTGGAATAAGACTTGCATAGAAAAAAAAAAGTGTCTCGAAATGTGAACCCAGCAACAACCAAAACAGAAAACAAAGGATATACAGTAATAATTAAAATATCGTATATCATATTGTTAAAATATGCGCGGTCAAAATTCGCTGTATGAGTGAGTGTATTTTTGTAACTAAATGGAAAAAGACTACGGCGTTCCTCTGGAATCGAATGGGAAACCATCTCCCAACTACTTTGTGCTGTCTGAATCTAAGTCTTCAGTCTTCTCAAACTAGTGGCAAGGGTCGGAACTGTACCCGAGTCTATTTACCCGGAAGGTGCTATCCCCTGATCAGGATAGGATCAATACGGCAAGAAAAATGCATTAAAGAACTGAAAATTGTCACCTGTACGTAACGTTATTTGGTAAATTAGGAATCAATTTCGCTTTTACTTCCACATGGATATTCCTACAGCCTCAATGTGTCCGCTAAAAAGCGAAATATCACCAGGAAACACTAGTCCATTAGTAACTTCCGAAATAGGAAGAGACTATTCCCCTTCGAGTTTTACTGAGATAATCAAGCATGGATTTCCCCAGACAGGATACTTCACAAAATTTTATTTTAGCAACATGTAAAAATCATGTTTCCAGTCTAGATGCATGAATTCCAAAGCAGTTAGCCTACAGTGCTCACTTCCGTACAACTGAAAAAAGTCTCTTTTCTTTTGTTATAGTTTGTTACAATGAAAGCCGTCCAACTCGTTGGCTGAACGGTCAGCGTACTGGCCCTCGGTTCACAGGGTCCCGGGTTCGATTCCGGCCGGGTCGGGGATTTTAACCTTAATTGATTAATTCCAATGGCACGGAGGTTGGGTGTATGTGTTGTCATCATCATCATTTCAGCCTCATCACGACGCGCAGGTCGCCTACGGGTGTCAAATAGAAAGACCTGCACCTGGCGAGCCGAACCCGTCCTGGGATATCCCGGCACTAAAAGCCATACGACATTTCATTTCACAGTGAAAGCCATCTTTTTTAAATCAGTTAATCTATAACTGTGAGGTTTCTCAGTATTCGGAAGTCCACCAAACGCAGACAAGGTCGTTAGGCTTCTTCTATTATTATTATTATTATTATTATTATTATTATTATTATTATTATTATTATTATTATTATTATTTTCTCCGACTCATTGACTGAATGGTCAGCGTACTGGCCTTCAGTTCAGAGGGTCCCGGGTTCGATTTCCGGCCGGGTCGGGGATTTTAATCGCTTCTGATTAATTCTTCTGGCTCGGGGACTGGGTGTATGTGTCCGTCCCAACACATTCCTCATCATATTCAGACAATATGGCACACTACTAACCACCACAGAAACACGCAATAGTGATTACATTCCTCCATAGAGGGTTGGCGTCAGGAACGGCATCCGGCCGTAAAAACAGGACCAAATCATATGTGCTATGCAGGTCGCACCCGCGACCCCACAGATGTGGGAATAAGCGGTAGCAAAAGAAGAAGAAGAAGAAGAAAGATTAAGATTATTATTATTATTATTATTATTATTATTATTATTATTATTATTATTATTATTATTATTATTATTATTATTAAAAGCAAGTCCACCAAATGTCCGTCTCCTTGGCTCTATGGTCAGTGTAGTGGATTTCGGTTCAGTGGGCCCCGGTTCGATTTGCGCGTGTGGGATTTTAGCCGCGTTCGGTGGTTAATTCTTCTAGCTCGGGAGCTGGGTATTTGTTATTGTCTTAATACACATCTTCGTTTACATACAACACACCTTTGTTTATATACCACACATCACACTACAAACCAGTACCGATACATGAAAATGTATATTAATCCTTACATATTGGGTTGACGTCAAGAAGGACATTCAGCCGTGAAACTAGCCTTAATCTACATTAATGTTGACCCCAGGTACTGTGATTCGGAAAAATGCCAAGAAAGCGGAAGAAAAACAATGCGTACTTCCACAAAACGATTGTCCGTAAATCAAGTGTGGAACCTATAATTAATTTATTGCCACGTACATGTTAAAAACTAAATTAATATTCCACTGAACAATCTAAAGGATGATTATGGCAGTCGTGGTCTGAGAAAATGAAACGAGACTTAGGAGAAATCTCTTCAACGGTGCACTGCACTCAACATAAACATATAATCAACCCAACTGAAACGCTGAAAGGCATGTTCAATAGGCCTACGTAAAGCACGGACTGGCATGCTTTCCAAATGAAAATGTTAATGGCCTTAAGTGGTTATGAAGCATCTACCTGAAGTTGTATTAGTAAAGCTCATAAGTATATCATCAAGCGTTTTGCAAGGGGACTGATGTCTTATGCATATGCATGTTAGCTACTGAGCAAGCACACTTCCCTGCCGGAGCGGTGGTAGGAAACGCCCTCTCCGAAGTACAGTCGAGTCCACATTGCTATTGAGGTTATTGCCGGTCAAATACCTGCTTGTACCTCCAATACACTCTTACATGTAGGTGGTTCGCTTGAATCATTAATTTACTAACGGAATTACATTACATTTATATCCGTATCTCCACAATATTCCAGTCAAATTGGGAAACGAGCCTATTCCCAAGCAGGACTTCGAACAGTAGGATGTCGCGGAGACTCACGACGTATTTTAAATCAAACCATGGTAAAGGGTACTCAATGAACACTGTCTTCTGTACGAGTGATTCCGTGATATGCTAGGTATAAAAAGTGTTTACCATAGGTCGGTTCAAATTATTCCCACAGTGAAGTAAGTGACGACTGTGTGAACAATTGGCAGAATATGCAGCTGCTGATACTACTGGGCGGGAAAGATGATATTGTATTTTTTGTCTGCTAGTGGTTTAACGAGCCGGCACCACGGTGTAGGGGTAGCGTGCTTGCCTCTTACCCGGAGGCCCCGGGTTCAATTTCCGGCCACGTCAGGTCTTTTTACCTGGATCTGAGGACTGGTTCGAGGTCCACTCAGCCTACGTGATTACAATTGAGGAGCTCAGATAGCGGTCGGATAGCGGACCCGGTCTAGATAGCCAAGAATAACTGCCGAGAGGATTCGTCGTGCCGACCGCACGACACCTCGTAATCTGTAGGCCTTCGGGCTGAGCAGCAGTCGCTTATTAGGCCATGGCCCTTCGGGGCTACTGCGACATGGGGTTTGGTTTGGTTTGGTTTGATTTCAGTGGTTTAACATCGCACTAACACATCGAAGATCTTCGGTAACCCAAGGATGGAAAAGGGCTGGGATTGGGAAGGCAGCGGCTGTGGCCTTAAATAAGGTACAACAGTATGTGCCTGGTCTGAAAATGGGAAACCACGGAAACCATGTTCAGAGTTGCGGAAGGTGGGGGGTTCGAATCCACTATCTCCTTAATATAAGCTCAGAGCTACGTGGCCAAAGTACAATTCGCTCGGTCACGGAAGAAATGAAAGGCGTAGAGGTTTTCGGGGACGCTGAGATGGGAAATAGCTGGGACTGGGAAGGTAGCGACCATAGTAATTAATATAAAGCCCTGGCAATTGCCTTATATGAAAATAATAATGACAAAAAATATGTGGCGTTGATGTCCATAGGGGCCTTTGACTGCCAAGAAGACTGATGCCCAGCTAGTTGGCCTGCAGATTCGAGAATTCCACGCGGTCAGTATGATTACATCCTCAGCACTATTGCTTGGCTTTCTTGCCTCCCGAATCAGACATCTCAGTTGGTCTCGCAATGCTGAGTAAACACCGTTCCTGCCTTAGTCCAGAACAGATCCATGGAGTGGCTGGGAATCTAACTCGGGGTCTCGAAGTAAGAGGTAGGACTACCACTACACCACGGGCCTAACGAAAAATAATTATTTAACAAGCACAGAAAATTATGCTCGGGTCTCCCGACGGTCGGGTTCAAACCCACTATTTTGCAAATGCTAGCTAACAGCTACACTACCCGTACAAGCCAATTCCTCAGTGGTAAGAAAAAACAATTCACTACAATTATATATATTGAATGTATAATTACCGCAGATGTTGTATCAATATATCACTGTGGCAGAGTGACAAGTCAAGAATCTAACTAAGTTGAAATAAGGGTTTAAACATATTTCGTAGCTATGGAAATAACAATGAACAGTTACATACAACACGTTACCAACTGCAACACTGAGCAGCTGACGGCACAGCAAGAACGACAGTATATTTCAATGAACACCAGGATTACTGTTGATAGTACGAGACAAGTACTGTAGTTAAGATCGATTATCTGTAGGCGCTGAAGGCAGCTGTTTCTACAGTCATTATAAGAAGATCCTGATGTCACACGGAGAGAGGAAGTACTTTGTAAAATAACGACAATATATTCACAGAAGCTGATGACACATTTACAACCAGACTGCTATAGTGCACGAAAATATTATTGCGAAAACATTCAGCGCTAAATGGTAGTACGGGCGAAGTATATACATTTTTTTTAAATGCTGAAACTAACGTTACAGGATAGTTCAACACGCATTGGCGTAACAAGAGATCATTTATAATTTTCTTGGATTCGATTCTCGACCCTACCACGGAGTGCAATCAGCTTCGGCAACAGCCGACAGGAGCGGTTTTCCGCGGTTTCCAATATCCAACTCCAGGATAATAAATGCATTAGCATCACAGTCGACAACCATACTCAACACTACCAACCACCATAATAAGACAAGAGTTTCTTATACGCGGCAGATGCCGCCCACGCCCGTCGCAGGGTCTGCCTTACAACGGGCTGCACCAGGCTAACAATAGCCACACCAAATTATTATAGTCGACGAACAAAATTTAAAGGGATTTTTCGTAGTTTTAACATAATTTTGTATCACTTAAATTAATCTAAATTAATTAGTTCTAATCTTGTGACCTTTAGTTGTAAATGTATTACTTACTACTTGTGTATTTAAAATAAAATGTTCTTATATGTACGTTTAAGTGATGTTAATGTTTGCAACACCTTTTTTTTTTGTAAGTGGATTTACGTCGCACCAACACACAGGTCTTATGGCGACGATGGGATAGGAAAGGCCTAGGAGTTGGAAGGAAGTGGCCGTGGCCTTAATTATGGTACAGCCCCAGCATTTGCCTGGTTTAAAATGGGCAAACCACAGAAAACCATCTTCAAGGCTGCCGACACTGAGGCTCGAACCCACTATCTCCCGGATTCAAGCTCACAGCCGCGCAACCCTAACCGCATGGCAATTCGCCCGGTTGCAACACCTTTTAAACAGCGGTATACTATTGAGGAATATCCCTCATTTCAGCTGGCAAGAATTCCTCAAGCGGATAGTTGCGGGAATGAATGAATCACTGTAACTAGTGCGATGGTACGGGAAACTTTCAGGGAGTTGGTTAACGACTTTGGTGATTATTTCAGGAGGACAGGTACTGAAGGTCTTCACTCCCAAGTACACTATAAATAAGTGGCACGGACTGCTGATTCGTCTCTCCTCTGAATATAGCAAAGACAGGTGAGTGAGGCAGGGTGAGATATGGCAGTCTTGATTTATTTAAATAAAGGGGATACATGCGTTGTATGCGCACTGTAATTTGATACCGAGTCTACCGTATGTAAAGACTCCGTAGTTAAACATTGGTAGAATATTAGACTATGCATAAGTAATTTCTTCGTTTAAGTGGGAAGAAAATCTCTTAAGCCTTTAAGTGAGTGTATTGTTAGAAAAGTTCGCTGGCAGAATTTTGTTGCATGTTCAGACCAGGTTAGATATATATCAGTGATGAGGTCAAGATTCTTCACGGAGTCTTTCAAAGCTATTTCTGTTCCCCGAAACATGACTGGAGGTATGTTTGTTTTCTCCAATTGATTTGATTATTTTTGGATCCTACTAAACTTGTGATTTTGACGAGTTAACTTTAAGGGAATTATTAACAGTCCCGTCTCGAATTCTGTTTAAGTCTTCGTTCACGTTATTTATGGCCAAGTGGATGTCATACGGAACTCTGTATTGCGGCTTCTCACTGTTTAGGTTTCCCAAAAGAATAATAATAATAATAATAATAATAATAATAATAATAATAATAATAATAATAATAATAATAATAATAATAATAATAATAATAATAAAAATAATAATAATAATAATAATAATAATAATAATAATAATAAATGAATAAATAAATTGAGGTCTGTCTGTATGTGTGTGTAATTGTATGTCGATGATGATGATGATGATGATGATGATGATGATGATCAAGCTTGTTGTTTAAAGGGGCCTAACATCTAGGTCATCGGCCCCTAATGGTACGAAATTAGGCGAAAAGTAATGACAATTTGAAAGTCCAAAATCATCCAGTGACCAGAATTAAAAACGTGATGGCGAAGAATGAATCGATAAATATGAATTTAAAACAATCAGTGGATCCGACCCGCAATGCCACACATCTCCAGAAACTAGCGTAGAGCAATCGTATTACTGACCATGGGGCTGCTTCTGAAGCACAATCCTGAATCGATGATGCTTACTGTCTAAAGGGGTCAAAAATCCACGTCAGCGGCCCCTCATAATGGTTCTTATCGCTAGTAAAGTAGATCCATGGTAATTGTCATGTTGCGGTACTAATCAAAAGTAGCGTAGACTCGCGGTATTCCACATATTATGGTACTCTTCACAGGTAATGTAATACGCACATGTAACGCAGACCTATGGTGTTTCTCACATTGCGGCGCCACTTACAGTCACTCTTACTATACCACTGTGTTCCTCACATAGTGGGTACTAATCATCGGCAACGCAGACCCAAGGTGTCGCTCATACAGTGGTACTAATCACAGGTAACGCCCAGACCCGTGGTTTCTCACATAAAGGTACTAATTACAGGCAACGTAAGTCCGTGGGGTTCCGCATGTAGTGGTACTAATCACGGGTACTGTAAAATCCATCCTGATTCACACACAGTTGCTACTAATAACGAACCTGTTGTGTATCTAACATAGTGGTAATGCTCGCAAGGAAAGGCGACCCATGGTGTTCCCCGCGTGATGGTACTAATTACAAGTAGTCACATGGTCTTACTTCGATCATCCCTTGGTCGCCTCTTTTAGTCGCCTCTTACGACAGGCAGGGGATATCGTAGGTGTATTCTTCGTCTGCGTCCCCCATCCACAGGAGGTTGTGTATTTGATCCGCAAGAGCTATTTTATTTCGCTTAAGTCCGCCGGTTAAGACCCATCTAGCCGCCACATGGGACGCGCCACGTGAGAGTATCCTCTCTCCCCCTGGTACGCCAAGGTAGTAGGTTCGTGGAACTGTATATCGTCAGCGTGTAAGTTGTATTTACAATTTTTTAGATTTTCTGGTAGGCCTACGTCATTTAGATACACGGAAAAGTGGAGTTGTACCACGACACTGCCCAAGTTACGCATTGTTGTTGCTCTGTAAAGTATGACTGCAACCACGATACAGGTGTGTGTGTGGGGCGGGGGGGGGGGGGATTGAAAGCTTTATATTTTGACAGTTATATATCTTTGTCTACACAGTCAAATGCTTTGCTTATGTCTTTTTTTTTTTTTTTTTTTTTTTTGCTTATGTCTAACAGTATGAGAGTTGTCATTCGTCCTTTGTCCCTTTCTAATTGAATGGCATTGGTAGCTTTCAGTAAGGCTGTGGTTAGGTCGGAATCCTGATTATTTGTTCAATAAGTTGTTTCTGTGAAGAGAGTCAGAAAATCGTTTGTGTACGATTTTTCGAGTATTTTACCTAGCAGGGTAGGATACAATTTTGTCGAAAGCCTTCTGGGCAACTTGGGTTTTCTTTTTTTTTTTTTCTAAGGATCATATTATAGCACACTTCGATTCTGAAGTGAAATTTACAGTCATGAGGGAAATGTTCATGATGTGTGTGATTGTGGGGAGAATAATTTCCGAAAGTCTTTTATATCGGCGGCATGTTTACTCCGTCACATCCAGTTGCGACCGATTTTATTTCTAATAACACGGTCATCACGTCATGTGGTGTAACATGAGAAAATTGAAATATATTGGTAAAATGTCTCTGTTTAGAAATTATTCTTTCAATCGTCTCCTTTTTGTTCGTTCGTCTGTCTTGCTGATGATAGAAAGCTAATAAAGCCTATTGAGGTCATCCAGCGGTACGTCTATTTTTACATGACTTCCTTTGTTTCCCGCCAAACCAATGCTGCGGAGAGATTTCCACGCGTTGCTTGGGTTGTTCCTGATCAGGCTTTCATGCGTGTGTGTATTTTTGCATTTCTGATCGCTAGAAATGTTGTATTATCCCGTTTCTTTTCTTCTAATTTTCTACACTTTCAGCCGTTGTATATTTAGTGTTTGTAGGGCAAACCTCTTGCATTTTGGCGTCTGATAATACCAATAGCAGTAAAAAGTGCATGAAGCACACTGTATTATTATTATTATTATTATTATTATTATTATTATTATTATTAACTGACTGACTGATAGAATGAAATCGTGTGTGGAAGGTGAAAGAAAAGTATTTATAAAGCCTTTCTAAACGAGTTTATTTACAGACATTCCACGGTAGGAATATAGTCTGGCTCTTTCATGCTGCAGGTTACTTAAGTGCTTGAGATAATAAAGTTTCTACATTAGGATGGCATAGCGTGTCTTCCGGGTGGCATTATGTTGGGCCGTGGACTGAGGCATGAGCCAGCCTCATTCTGTCCGAATGCAGAATGAGTCCGCTTTATCTTGACGAAGAAATAAGCTGGCGAACAAGCATCTCGTGCGCGAAGCAGATCGTGCCTCGCTGCTCGCAAGAACGCTCTAGATAAGATTGTGGGGCACATCTCGGAGGGGCTGCAGTACTAAATATGAATTATAAAGCCTCACAAAGTTACAAGCGCTCCCAATACAAGTTCTGTTTTGGCAGAAATAGTACGTAGCTATATATACAAGTTGGAAAATGAAGCCATATTCAGCTAGACTGACGAATGTCAAACGGGTCGCGATCTTAATACTGCATCCTAAAAATAACTAACCTCGCTACTGGTTTTAACGTCATCCAATAAATGGGTATAGGAAGGCACGACCCTAAAGAATTAAGATCCCACCACAACATTCCTCCCTTCACTCCTGAACACTGCAAAGGAGCACACTGCAATCTCACTGCTCGTCACGATTAGCTATAAGAGATTGTACAAACGTTAAATGTTAGATCCAGAAGATGGTATTGAGTCAAATCAACTAGAATTTACAAGCTCACGTCTAGAGTTTATTGGGCATTCACTTTAAGGGCATAACCCCCAGTCTTATCTGGTAAATTGTCGAACATTCATTGCAGTATCCTCAGATACAAATCTAGGTGAGTATGTGAAATTTATATTGGTTAAAGCGAAGGTAGAACAAGATTTCTCCGACACCTTTCCCCTGTAAATTCCTTACATTAAACTTTCATAATAATTTACTTTAAATAGCCTCAGAAGTGTACGAGAGTCTCACCAAACTACTTAGGGCTGAATTTAGGTAAGTAAATTATCAATGTGGCTCCAAGCTCACCGTATCATCATCAAAACGGATTACATAGAAATTCAAAGGTTAATTGAGTTCACTGGATTTACTAGAGTAATATTTTCAGTGTACGGAATACTATACATGCTATAATTTTGTGTTTTTTACGCCATGTAAATGAAACACATTACCTACAGATCACATTACTCCGCAGAACTTGTCCTCTGACACTCCCGGCACTAAAAGCCATAGGCCATTTCATTTTTTCATTATTCCGCAGAAGGCAGTACCTCCCGACCTCACAAAATATTACAACATAATAATGCCATAAGGAAAATTATTATTATTATTATTATTAATATTATAAGGTAAAGTATATATAGAAATAATTAACCTGGAATGTCGAGCTTCGACAACTTGTCCACTACACTTGGTATCACTTCATGCAGAGCCGGTAATCCATCCTTTAAGGCTGATAGTAGACAGTTTTCAACAACATGAAACTATGTCTGCTCGTCAGCACCACACACTCAAGAATTCACAGGCACAGTAAATTCACGATATCCCCACTTTTTCGTCATATATCGGCACCTGCCGTGTCCTGTTCTGATCCGGTTGAGTTTTGACCACTCGTATCGAGGAAGATGGAAACATGGCACTTTCTTCGTTAGGCCCTCGATCAGAAAGGCGCTGTTCCCATCGCTGTCCCGTTCTGCTGTTACACTGAATGTTTCCCGTGCATGTAGATCGGTCCAGAGCGAGTTTCGGGATTTTAACCGCGTGGCTGATGGATCCCGTAAGGTGTTTTCCGAGTTCTTCTTTAGCAACTGTGTTTTCTCTGCTTTTCTCCTCAGATCTGGAGGAGCAATGTTCGTCAGATCAGGCAGCCACTGAGTAGGAGTGGACCTCAACTTAGCGACTGCCATGGCTTCACGAGCTGCACGTCAATCTTGGTCAAATGCACGCCAATTTGCCCACACAGGAGCACTGTAGTCACCAGGTCGGCACACAAGGGAAAAGTGAAGAAGTGTGAAGAGTGTTGATCCCCGCTAGTTTATGCAGCAGATATAATAATAATAATAATAATAATAATAATAATAATAATAATAATGGTTTTACGTCCCATTAACTGCTATTACGATTTTCGAAGACGCCGAGGTGCCAGAGTTATATCCCACAAGAGTTCATTAAAGTGCTGGCCAATCTACAGACACGAGGCCGACATCCTTGAGCCCCTTCAAGTACAACCGGATTGAGCCAGGATCAAACCTACCAACGTGAGATCCGCAGGCCAGCGCTCCATCGCCCGAGCCACTCACCCTGGCTTCCGTTTCTTTACTGCGTGACTGAAATATATCTCATAAATTCTGTTACTGTGGTACCTGAACTGATCTGTGTACACTTATAATTAGTTACAGCAGTAGGAAATAAAGTGACAGTGTCCTCGAGGAAGATAAAATCGGGGCATGAAATGGGTAAACCACGGAAAATAATTTTCAAAGATTTCCTACTCTAGATCTGGAGCTCTCATCACTTGAGCCCGGATTATATGTAATTACATATTCTGTTTCCATATATGTAGCTACAAGAAAAACTAAAATGTCGGTGAATCACACAAAAAGGACCATTATTCCAGGAGTTTAAAGTTATATATATATTTAAATATTTCGATGCATAATAAATATTTTGATAAATATTACATATTTTAAATATTTTGAAGGCTATAGCGCATTTGAAAGAAAACAGTCATTTTTTCCACTAAATTTACATCGATTTAAGTGTTTGAATTACACACTTGAAAATACGTCTCTAACATCTAAAAATAATTTAATAATTTAAAGTGAAGTATTCTGTCAAAGAATCGCATCCCTTAGCTATGTTGACGGTGCTAGTCTTGGGTGTCTCGTGGTGTGTATCAATCTTCCCTTGCACAAACTTTGTCACATTGGTCTCCTCTCAGATTTAGTGACTTATTTCGTGATCCCTCCGCCAGTCCTCGGTTTAATGCCATATGTCAAAAGCGCCTTCTCTTTCTTTCCTTCTTTCTTTCTTTCTTTCTTTCTTTCTTTCTTTCTTTCTTCTTCGGTTATTCCATTCACATCCACAAAGGCCTGCAGTCCACACAAAAGTCTTTCCTAATTTTCCTAATAAGCATACTTGTGTTTGATGAAATCAAATTTCATCTCTCTTTATAAGGACCTTCCTTGCTTGAGCAAGTCTACAATTAAATATTTCTTTGACGAGCAATTTGAAATACGCGCCAGTGACTTCATGTGAAGTTGAAAGGTCATTTTTCTATACATAAGAACATCCTAACAGACAGTAAGCATTCGATGACAGCAGAAAATTTGAAAAACTATTTAGTTATCAACTGTGCCTCCAAAAATATTTTAGAGGTTGAATAACTTCTGCATTTTTTACTTTTTCGGTTTTGTTTCCTTTTATGTTGTACAAGAGTACATCAAATAAAGCTTAGATATTAAGTTACATATTTTTTATTTATTGCATATTTAACTACATATTTTGTCAATTATAGCTACATATTTATGTAAATGTTTCTTATTTTTATATTACATATAATCCGGGCTCTACTTATCACTCACGGTTTAAATATTGACACACGTGGCCAAGGCATTATTACTATCCTAGCACTGTTATTATATTACTGATGTTTGTAACTCACTTCTGATAATACGAGCAATAGAGAATATTTTAAAGCTTTCCACTGGAGCAGTTTTGTATAGTCGTTACTCGAAGGCTCACCGAACCTTACTAATAGTAAGCCATTCCGATAGAGGTAAAACAAACACCTCCACAGGGTCGTATAAAGGAATTGCTGACAGCGTGGGCTGTATTAATTCACGTTTTCTCTCACAAAATCTGCCATGGGAACTGTTAGGAATGATAAGTCGTTAGGAGTGAGGAATAGAGGACAATGCATTAACGACAGTTCGTGTAAAAGTCAGATGTGAACACAGAACAATGGGGCAACATTAGTTACAAGTCTCTATGGGATTCTGCTATTCACTGCACGATTCACATCATAATTAAATGGAAGCACAGAGGTACCGATAAAAATAGTCATTAGTTCTAGAGCACGGTAGCTATAGACTTCTACATTTCATCATTCTACTGCGAGTAGAGAAAGTCGAAGCAAAAACTTTACAAAGGGATATGGCTGTCATAGTCTATACCACTCCTCCATAGTAGCAAAGATAACTTCTGAACTACGAGTCCTGAATTGATTTTTTTAATGGTTCATTCTTGACTAGAGAATGAAAATTGGGCCAAGGACAAAAAATCATGTCGTTCCACGATATTTCTCAATGACTAGACTACAGTGTTCTTTATAACCTGACGTCTCCAAACATTGTTAAAAAGTTAGGTAGCGGAACGCAAAACCAATAATATTGTAATAATCTTTGTAACCTCAAATGTTTTTTTTCCTAGTTGCTTTACGTCGCACAGACACAGATAGGTCTTATGGCGACGACGGGATAGGAAAGGCCTAGGAATTGGAAGGAAGCAGCCGTGTCCTTAATTAAGATACAGCCCCAGCATTTGCCTGGTTTGAAAATAGGAAACCACAGAAAACCATCTTCAGAACTGCCGACAGTGTGATTCGAACCCACTATCTCCCGGATCAACCTCAAATGACACGATGGACAATTGAACATATTATACGTGAGACGATTGTTTCTCCCGAGCGAGTTGGCCGTTAGGATCGCGCAGCTGTGAGCTTGCATTCGGGAGACAGTAGGTTCAAATCCCACCGTCGATAGCCCTGAAGATGGTTTATCCGTGGTTTTCCATTTTCACACCCGACAAATGCCGGCGCTGTGCCTTAATTAAGGCCACGGCCACTTTCTTCCCAATCCTAAAAAAAACCTTCATTGTGTTAGTACGATGTTAAAAACTAGCAACTACCGGGCGAGTTGGCCGTGAGGTTAGGGGCGCGCGGCTGTGAGCTTGCATCCGGGAGATATTTGGGTTCGAACCCCACTGTCGGCAGCCCTGAAAATGGTTTTCCGTGGTTTCCCATTTTCACACTAGGCAAATGCTGGGGCTGTGTCTTAATTAAGGCCACGGCCGCTTCCTTCCCACTCCTAGGCCTTTCCTATCCCTTCGTCACCATAGGACCTATCTGTGTCGGTGCAACATAAAACAAATAGCAAAAAAGCTAGAAATTATTTCTCAGACCTAGGCAGCCGCATATCCGAGCCGCATAGTTCGAGCTCTGAACGTAGCTGTGGCGTCTTATACACTATGAAGTTAGAGATTATTTTAACTGAACCTACGTAACATTAATGAAATCAAGAATGAATTTACAGGCCTACATTCCATACAATTATCGACAGAAGAGTTAGAATGCTCGTGTCTGATATTGTCCTTTGGGTAAACAGAAGCTCGGTACCATTATCACACAGATCCCGAGACGACCACAGTTTAAACTTAAGAAAAGAAAAAAAAAGAACTAGCATGTAATTTTTAGTGTCGGAAGTGTCTGAATACACGATTGGCCCGATAGTTCTGTAATTGCCTTTCCTGGTACAACCCATGGGGGTGAGCTACATGTAACGCTATGTAAGAGTGTTGTCAATGGGTCGGCTAGGAATGGGAAGGAAGAGGTCGTGGCCTTCAGAAAGGCACCAAAACCGGCGATTACCTAGAGCTGAAATGGGAAACTAAGGAAAACGATTTCAAGAATGGCTGACTGAGAATTAGAACTCAGTAATGTGCTACCAGCCATATCTGGCCGTGCCGCAACGCACTGAGCTAACCTGGTCAGAAGTAAAGTATTTATTAAAATATAAAGCATTCCTTTGCAGAAGGAATGATCTGGGCGATTTCCTTCAGTGTAATAAAATGTTAATAGTACGCAAGTTATGAACATACAGTGCTGTCAACCGACATAGGCCACGTTTTTATATTTGCCCTTCCCCCTGTCAGTCATCTTCTCCATTTCTGGCGTACCTCCTCACAAACTTCACGCTGGCTTTCGAGAAGTCAAGTCTTGTTGCATACTGTATAATAATGTAATCTGAATATTCCATAGATTATTGCATGAAACATAAATCAAGCATCATACAGCAAGAAGCGTGCTAGTGCAATGGACACCTAGTCGAATAGAGAAATTGCATTGCTTCATTGGTGAAACTCCTCAAATTTATTTTTTTACAATTTGTTTTACGTCGCACCGACATCGCCTTATAGCGACGATGAGGTAGGAAAAGGATAGGAGTGGGAAGGAAGAGATGGTGGCTTAATTACGGTACAGCCCGCTGGTGTGAAAATGGAAAATCGCGGAAAACCTTCAAGGCCGACGACAGTGGCGTTCGAACCCTCTATTTCCGGAATGCACGTTTGAGAGCTACGTGACCCAAATCACGAAGTCACTCGATCACAAATTTTAAGCACATACAGAGTACATACCTACAATAAAAACAGTCGTAAAAATACTTTTTCTACGATCTACTTTATGTTGCATCGAAACAGATCAGTCATATGACGACGATGGGATAGGAAAGGGTTAAGAGCGGAAAGGAGAAGACCGTGGCCTTAGTTAAGGTACAGCCCCAGCATTCGCCTGGTGTGAAATTGGGAAACTACGGAAAACCATCTTTAGGGCTTCCAACAGTGGGGATCGATTCCACTATCTCCGCAATGCAAGCTGAGAACTACGTCTCACTGGCTCGGTCAAGAACGTGGTGAGACCTACAACGAAAAACGCTGTCATGGAAATATTCTTAAACATATTGTCACATGTGTATCTCGCAGTTAATTACTGCCAGAAAAAGTATAACATTATTTTCGGAACTATTACTACAAGTCTGAACATGATATTTTGTGTTAATTATATCACCCTTTGAAGCCTCCGTGGCTCAGATGGCAGCGCGTCGGCCTCTCACCGCTGGATACCGTGGTTCAAATCCCGGTCACTCCATGCGAGATTTGTGCTGGACAAAGCGGAGGCGGGACAGGTTTTTCTCCGGGTACATTAGTAAGAGTTTCAATAATTAATTTTTCTACGTGAGATTCAATCAAGTTGTGACTGAAGAAACTGACACAGGGTATTCATCATGATAACCTAACTGTAAGTAAATCTCAAGTTGAACGACCGCCATATCGCATGTACATATGACAAATCTTATGACGAGCATTATCCTATAAATGTCTGCCGTATATTTGCTAAAGAATGAACTTTTTGATAAATTGAATACCTTCCACAATAGAACCATAAGAGAAAATGATATTCTGAGCTTTTAACGGGAAGGAGAGGCCAAAAAAACCGTCTCACTCAGTTTCCATTTTTCACGTCTGACAGGTCGAGGATCCAAACTGGGGAGCCAGCAATGGCAGCAAGAAATGTTGGAGGTCACCAAACTCCACTGGGCAGGTCCGTGATCCATCATCCCCGGGTCCTAGTCCAATATCCGGCCGGCGCACAATCGACAGCTGCAACGAACCTTGCCTTCTATTCTAAACAGCTCAAGTTTGATAGTCCCGCGCATTCACTGAAAATATTCCGAGCGCTGGAGTTCTTTGTGGCGAATGGAGTTTGGCTGAAATAGTTGTTTAACAAGGACTAGTTACAACATCCCGTAACTCTCCGCTAGGCTGTTACTTTCCGTTACAAGACATGAGAACGCATTGTATGAAATAGAGGAAAGTAATGCATCATAGGACACTTTCACCAACCACTGTGGGCTAAAGCAGGTGCACAACTTATTAGAGGACAGCTTTGCACCTCCAATGAAGTAATAATAATAATAATAATAATAATAATAATAATAATAATAATAATAATAATAATAATAATAGGAGTAGTACTGGTTTTACGTCCCACTGGCTACTATCGGACTGTCCCGCGGGGATTACTCCTCTCGCCAGGAAACGACACGGGAAAGGCGTATTTAAACACCTTTAAATAACACCGGACTGAGCCGGGATCGAACCAGCTAAGACTGGTTACATTTGAGGACGTTTAACTGCTCAATTCCGTTTCACTGGCTATCCGATACGTTAATAAACTCCTGCTGGACTAAATTTTGACATTGCAGGGTCTGTTAAGACAGCAGTAGTCGTCATACCCAAGTTACCCTGAAGGAAATGGTGAAAGGCTTATGTAAAATGTGAGTGAGTCTGTTTGTTGCTGTCGGGCTGAGTGGCTCAGACGGTGGAGGCGCTGGCCTTCTGACTCCAACTTAGTAGGTTCGATCCCGACACAGTCCGATGGTTTTTTAAGATGCTCAAATACGTCCGCCTCGTGTCAGCAGATTTACTGGCACGTATAAGAACTCCTGTGGGACAAAATGCCGGCACTTGGAGTCTCCGAAAACCGTCAAAATGTAATCAGCGGGACGTACAAATTATTATTATTATTATTATTATTATTATTATTATTAATAATTAATAATAATAACAATAATAATAATATTAATAATAATAATAATAATAATAATAATAATAATAATAATAATGAGTTTGTAGCGCGATACGGGCCTTATAGATGTGAGCTTGCATTAAGAAGATGATGCGTACGAACCCCACCGTCCTTTGTGCTGAAGATGGTTATCCGTAGTTTCTCACTTTCACACCCGACAAATGCTGGGGACGTCCCTTAATTAAGGCCACGGCCGCTTCCTTAAAAGCCCCGTCTTACGTAAAATAAGGGGCTTCAGATGGAATCAGGGCCAGAATTCTACTTAAGCCTTCAACTGTATTTTTTGTCATGGTTGAGGATTCGATAATAACTGAATACGGTAATGTGTACGATTCTGTATATTGTCCCTCCTTCCGTAGATTTCATCGAAGTGATCAAGAGTAGTGGCATGCTGTTTATGAGCAATAGATGAAAGAAGAAATAGCATCCGTATAGTAGCACTGAAGATTTTTTTTTCTTTTTCCTCAAAACATTTATGTTGAATTACGAACGGATATGAATGATGGAGAATGAGTTTGTTTTTGTAAGGGTGAATTGGAATTGATAATACTGCACATTAAGTTTAATACATGTGCAGACGATCAATGGCTCTTAATTCCCTCATTCCCTAGTGCATCACCGGTTATGAATAGCTAATGCTTCACCACGCCTGCTAGTAATCAATACAGTTCGTCAAAGCGCCCCGATTGCATTAAAATGTTATATACTACAGCATGTATTTAAAACACATTCCAGGAAGCTTTGGCTAGCATACAATTTACACCCACAGTCCTCACAAATCAAACAAACCCCACCATGAATCCATAGTCCTGACGGGCCTTGGCCTACCAAGCGACTGCAGCTCAGCCCAGCCCGAAGGACTGAAAATTACGGGGTGACGCATGGTCAGAGCGACAAATACTCTCGTACGTTATTCTTGGCTTTCTACGCCAAAATTAAAGTTTCTTGTCACTAATTAAAATGCAATGCGGGAATAAGTTACGATAACATTTACAGTGAGATTCACTAAACAAGAACAAAAATCGCCGGCATCAGTAGCTCAGACTGTAAAAGAGCGGGCTGGCCTTCTGAGTTCATGTTGGGGATTCAATTACAACTCAGGCCGGTGGTGTCTGAAGGTGCTCAAACCCGCTAGACTCGTGTTGGTAGATTTGCCAGCTCGTAAAAGAAATCCTGCGGGACAAAACTCCGCCACCTCGGCGTCTCCGTAAACCATAAATGAAGTAAGTCGGACGAATTAATAGCATTATTAATTAAGGGAAAAATCAAATGAAAATAAACTCCACTTTAGATATGGCAGTGACTGATGATGATCGCGAGTAATTCTCTTGCTCAAATTTTGCTATATAATAGAGCTTCGTAATCGTTACATTGGTGTATGAGTGTTCAGAAGTAAATATTTGGATCACCTACTACATTCTTGTAAGTAAGATGCCTGACATATCCGTGGTCTTTGCGAGAAGTGAAAAACTATAAAGATAACCTAAAACCCTCTATTGACCCACTCAAAATGACCATCTCTGTTGATAGAGGTCGGCATCTATCGAATTCAATGAATGAAGAAATCAATGATATTTTTCAACAGACACAAAGTAAGCCAACAAATAACAACACTGTAAATAACCCTCCACTTCCTAGCAGTGCATCAGGTAACCAAATGACAACCGTCACTACTAGTAACGAACGTAATTCAATGTTAAGCTATTCAGCTGCAATACAGTCGTACCCCTCCAAAGAACAAGCTATTGTAATTGAATCTCATGATGGGATCAGCATAAAGGATTATGTGCTAGCTATAGGGAAACTTACAACCCCTAGCAACATTCGGTTTGTTTCACGTACAGTATGTGGCTCTGTTATTCGTACAGGCTTCAATTACTTATCAAGTCACGTATATTCACATTAACGATTGAAAAAGTGACATAAAACGTACATTACGGGTAAAAACACGGTTTGTCAATGACAATTCGTTAGTGAAAACCATAGTTATTTACAAACAGTTAAGAAGATTTGATATTAATGTGTCGGCATCGACAAACGGGTGTATCAGTTGTGTTCGTACACATGGACAGGATGATGTCCACCGTTTGGTTGCGATGCACGGAAAAGTCTGTGACGGCATACGACTGGTCAAGTGCGATAGTCTCCTTCCTAGTGTATCTGTGGTGGACATCGGTAGGAGTGCAGATTTAAGTACGGAGCTCAAGAACACCATACTTAAACTGGCACTTAAAGGACTTTCATTACGAAAGATTGGACACCTGGTCAATAGAACACATTCTACTGTGGAATATGTGGTTGATACATTTAAATACAAAGGCATTATTAAGAACACGCGAAGGAAACCCAAGAGAAAGTGTTTAAGTGAAAGGAAAGAACGGCTTGTTGTTCGGCTTGTAAAGTCAGATTCCAAAATAAGTGCACCAGTATTGAGACAACTCATGGAGGAAAGAACTGGAAAGAAGATCAGCAACTCGACCATCCGTCGAATCCTGTATCGGCATGGGTACTATGGAAGAATCCCTCGGAAAAGGCCATATGTAAGTATAAAACACAGACGGCTTATACTGACATTCGCTAAAGAGCATATAAATAAGGAGAGAGAATTCTGGTAAGATGTTATCTGGTCTGATGAGACAAGATAAACCTTTCTTGGATCAGATAGCGTCCATAGAATGTGGAGAAAAATTGGTATGGACAATGATGTGGCGAATACACTCCCAACTGTAAAATACAGTGGTGGGTCTGTAATGCTTTGGGGCTGTATGTCAGAGAGGGGTGTGGGTAAAATACATTTCATTGACGGAATAAGGAACAAGGAGGGCTATAATGCAATCCTGAGAGCAAACGTGAAACAGAGTACCGAAAATATGGGGATGCCATCTGTTTATATATTCCAGCATAATAATGAACCAAAACCCACTGCTGATATTAAAAATACATGGTTGAACTGGAACATTCCTAAGCAGCTTAGAACACCTCCCCAGTCTCCGAATTAAAATCGCATCGAACATCTTTGGGCTACGTTGAAGAGGAATCTCCGCAGGCAAGGTGTGCATGCAAAGGGGGAACTTAAAAGTGTGATTCTTCAGGAATGGCAGAAAACCAGCCCTGAGATGTGCAAGAAATTAGTGTAATCTCTGCGGCGACGATGTCAGGCAATTAAAAAGTCTTGGAGACATTCCACTAGATACTAACATGTCCCAGGAACCCTTTATGTTTTGTTTATTTCAAGTGTTCAGTTTGCTTGTACGAATAGGAATGATACAAGATTATGGGTGCGCTTTTCTTTATTAGAAGATGTATGTTTGGTTAACATGACTGCATACAGATACAGTAGATATATGTTTTCTGAAGGCTTTGTTGAATATATGTTCAGTGAATAAAATCATTTTCAGTTTGTTATTTTCTGGCAGTGCGTTGAAGTACTAAAGCAATCAGCCCGTACGAATAGAATAGGTACATACTGTATATCGAACGGAAGGAACTAAGAACACTGTTGAAGATCTGATACTGACAAACCCTAAGAGCATAGTAAACAAAGTATCACTGGAAATACGACCCCTTCTAACTAAAAACAAGCGTATTATATTATCCAACGTCTATCTGTGATCCCAAATTATGTTATCGAAGAGGAATTGTTAAAACTCGGCGTGAAAATCATGTCTAGGATTACCTCAATTAGAGCACGCTTTTCAATTCCAGGATTCTCCAACATTTTAAGCTTTCGCAGACAAAAGTACATTCAAAATGAAGACTTTGATAAACTCCCCGAATCCCTCCATATTGAATACGATGGTACTAACTACTGGATTTACCTATCATCCGACTCACCCACATGTTTTCTTTGCCATACCGAAGGACATCTGGCCAAAGATTGTCCTAATAATGTTTCAGTTCCAAAATATTAATCCTTTCCCAGTCACTTTCCTCAGCTCCAAAAGAATTGTCGGCAGCCCTGAAGATGGTTTTCCGTCGTTTCCCATTTTCACACCAGGCAAATTCCGGGGCTGTACCTTAATTAAGGCCATGGCCGCTTCCTTCCACTTCCTAGGCCTCTCCTATCCCATCGTCGCCATAAGACATATCTGTGTCGGTGCGACGTAAAGCAAAACATTAGCTGACACATTCGCCGAGATCTCTAGTGACAATTATGATCCCAAATTTCTCCATACAAAGAAATCCAGTGAATCCATTGATGTAAGGAAAGACATCTCTGACCCCCACTATAATCTAAACGATGCTTTTCAACTACAGGAAATAATTATTGAACTCGACAAATGTGGCAAATCTAGTCCTGGCTCAGATACTGTCCCTTATGAATTTCTAAAACAGCTTCCAGTAAATGCAATAAATTATCCTCTAGCCATTTTCAACCACATACGGAGTTCTAAGACTTTTCCTGATCAATGGCTCAAAGCCATTGTAGTACAAATACCCACACCAGGGAAAGACAACTGAATTGCAGAAAAGTATTGTCCTATTGCTTTAACTAATGCGATGTGTAAACGTATGGAGAAAATAGTCAACAAAAGATTACGCTGGTATCTCGAACACATACATTTCGTCAGTAATGTGCAAAACGGGTTCCGTAAAGCACACTCCACAACAGACACTTTGATAAGTTTGGAATCTGAAATACAGGACGCGTTCCTCAATAACCAACATGTAATAGCAGTCAGTTTAGATACTAATAAGGCATATGACATGGTATAGATTATGTAATCAAAGTATTAATGACACACAATATATCTGGAAATATGTTATATTTCGTTTATACTTTTCTCCAAATGCACCAAATTCAAGTTAGAGTAAATGGAATGTTGTCAAAAGAAGTAGTAATCACCAATGGAGTCCCACAAGGATCAGATATATAGTATAACACTGTTTCTTGTAGCAATTAATGGTATAGTCTCCAACATACATTCACCAGTTAAGTGTTACCTTTTTGCTGCCGATTTGATAATCATCTGCCCAGGGAAAAACATTACGACGAATCAACTCCTATTACAAGAATCAATTGTAAATATTAAAAAATGGACTAAAACCACGGGGTTCAAATTTTCTAAAACTAAAACCAAATTTATTCTCTTCTCCAAAAATAAACATACCATCCCTAACTCTGAATCATATATGGAAGACCGTAAAACTGAATCAGTTAAAACTATCAAAATTCTAGGACTTCTATTCGATAACAAGCTCACCTGGACCCCCATACCTCAAAAATCTCAGACGAGTGTCAAAGAAGAATTACTGTGATGAAAATTCTCTCAGCAAAAGCTGGGGAACAGATTACCAAGTCCTAATGAACACATACAGAGCCACAATCAGAGCCAAACTGGATTATGGCAGTATAGTATATTGTTCTGCCAGACCAGATACTCTGCAGATCCTTGATTCCATCCAATTCTCAGCTCTTCGAATTGCCCTAGGAGCCCATCGCACCAGTCCCATAGCTAGTATAGAGATTGAAGCCAACGAACCACGACTTGAAATCGAAAAGGCAAAGGAAAACTAACAGGATCTCAACCCCGACCCTTTAACATCAGAATATACAATCTTCTCAAAGAACTAAAACTCAGCCTTCCACCTATTTTACTTCCACACAACTCCCTAGATACCCTTCCATGGACAGCTCATTTGCCTCGATTCAACTGGGAATTGAACAACAATTTTAAAGCTCAAACTGACACGGCGAAATTCCAACAGTTACTTCATGAAATTTGCAATAGATACTCATCATATAGTGCAATTTATACTGATGGATCAAAATCCAATGAGATAAATGGTTGTGCAGTGAAATATAAAGACTATAGTAAGCTATACAGAGCCTCAGGCGGCAGCGCGCCGGCCTCTCACCGCTGGGTTCCGTGGTTCAAATCCCGGTCACTCCATGTGAGATTTGTGCTGGACAAAGCGGAGGCAGGACAGGTTTTTCTCCGGGTACTCCGGTTTTCCCTGTCATATTTCATTCCAGCAACACTCGCCAATAGCATTTCATTTCATCTGTCATTCATTAATCATTGTCCCAGAGGAGTGCGACAGGCTTCCGCAGCCGGCACAATTCCCATCCTCGCCGCTAGATGGGGGCTTCATTCATTCCATTCCTGACCCGGTCGAATGACTGGAAACAGGCTGTCATAGTAAGCTATACAGATTACCAGATCTTTTCACAGTTTTTACAAGTGAACTGTATGCTCTTAAACAGGCCATGATTCATATTTCAAAAGCAAGCTACAATAACTCATTCATAATATTCTCTGATTCCAAACGTGCATTAACTTCAATACAAAATCCATCAACAACACACCGCCTTGTTAAAGAAATTCAAATGCTGTACCACAAGATCAAGATTGTAGGAAAAAATGTTTTCATGTGGATACCATCTCGCAGAGGAATACCAAGCAACGAATCAGCTGATCAAGCAGCAAAAGAAGCTAGTAGTCTTCGAGCGTCAAATTGCCACGCCACATTCCGATATCATCGCTTGTATCATAATGAAACTATACGAACAATGGAAAATGAACTCCTAAAATTTAAAATGGTATCTACGAGAATATATACTCTCCAAAACCTCACCAGACATGAACAAGTCTTATCTCCCGACTAAGGATAGGACACACTAAGATCACCCACAACTATCTCCTAGAAAAGAAAATCTCCCACCTGCAGTAAATGTAACTGCTCTCTCACTGTCAAGCATATCATCTCAGAATGTCAACTGTATCACCATTGGCGCCAACACAACATACCTAAGGAAATGGAAGTGACACTGGCTTCTCCAGCACTGAGTCAAGTCACCAACTTCCTCGAGGACACTGGCTTGCATTCCAAAATGTAATTACATTATACTTATTTACATTTTCCTTATATTTTTGTATAACTACATTATTATTATTATTATTATTATTATTATTATTATTAGCGGCTGTCTGGCCGAGGCGGTAAAGGCGTGCTCGGATCACCCGGAAGGACGTGGCGTTCGATTCCCCGTCAAGATGTCGTAAAATTTAAGAAACGAGATTTCCACTTCCGGAGGTGCACATGGCTCTGAGATTCACTCAGCCTACACAACAAATGGGTACCACGTTAATTCCTGGGGGCAAAGGCGGCCGGGCGTAGAACTAACCAATCTACCCCAACAAGTGCCGAGGTTACTGATAGTGGAAGCCTTTACCTTCCACCCCTCCAAGGTCCTTCATGGCCTGTATGGAGATGACTTTGCTCTTTGTTTTGCTTATGATTATGATGATTATTATGATTATTCTGTAATCATATGTAAGAGTCGCGATAAGACCTTGGAGTTAAAGCGATTATAAACAACCGTAATAAAAAATAAAGTAATAAACTTATTTTTTGCTAGTGGCTTTACGTCGCACCGACACAGATAAGTCTTATGGCGACGATGGGATATGAAAGGCCTAGGAGTTTGAAGGAAGCGGCCGTGGCCTTAATGAAGGTACAGCCTGGTGTGAAAATGGGGAAACCACGGAAAACCATCTTCAGGGCAGCCGACAGTGGGATTCGAACCCACTATCACCCGGATGCAAGCTCACAGCCGCGCGCCTCTAACCGCACGGCCAACTCGCCCGGTAAGTAATAAACTTGTTTCAATCATTATTAGCAAATCTGGTTTTCTACGCCCTTACGGAGGAAATTCAAGCTAGTACTACATTCTACAGAAGCCTCCGCGGCTCAGGCGGCAGCGCGCCGACTTCTCACCGCTGGGTTCCGTGGTTCAAATCCCGGTCACTCCAAGTGAGATTTGTGCTGGGCAAAGAGAAGGCGGGACAGGTTTTTCGCAGGGCATTCCGGTTTTCCCTGTCATCTTTCATTCCAGCAACACTGCAATATAATTTCATTTTATCTGACAGTCATTAATCATTGCCCCAGAGGAGTGCGATAGGCTTCGGCAGCCGGCACAATCCCTATCTTCGCCGTTAGATAGGGGCTTCATTCATTCATTCCATTCCTGACCCGGTCGAATGACTGGAAACAGGTGTGGATTTTTTACTACATTCTACACATTATTCGAAAGGTAATATTCTGTGCAGAGTGAAGTAAGCAATCATCAATGCAACTGTGTGTTAGCGAGATGGCTGACAGTACAAGTGCACATTAGACGCCAGAGGATTTCTGACGTCAAGCTCTACAATGAAAGGGCGCGATGGGTGTAGCGGCAGAACACAACATCGACGTCCACAAGGAGAACCAGTCCCACCCCTCCCTCCCCCTCCAACTGGAAAACCTAAGTCACCAGTATAGCCGCCTCACCCTTAACAGGGATTTTTGTAACACTGACGGGTGTGGATAACACTCCTTACAAACGGAACTCCCTTACAATGGGTAACGGGCGAAATACTATAGCTGGGTAAAATGATACTATTGTGCAGCGCTCAAACCTCACACAAAATGCAAAGCCTGCTCGCAACTCCCGTACATAAAACCTAGAATTCCTTTTACTGAACTTCAATACATGTTAAGCGGTGAATTAACGAAATATGACATTTTTACCATCTATTGTCACGTTGCAAGGAAAGGATTCAAGTCACGTATTACTGCATAAGACGTGTATTGATACATACGAACAGCTCTATATGATCCAAAGCAGTCTTTCAGCCTGAACGGCCATGTCTCAGAATACTTGCCAACCCGTATAGGATATGGTGGTAATGTGCAGTCCCCGGCTGGTGTGGTCTTCACATGGTGTTTTCAAAAACAGGACTTGCCTCAGGAGTCCACTTACATCCCCTTCCACTTTGGGAGGGGAGATTTAGTAAAATATCAAAGGGTCAACAGATTTAAACCATTAATATCCCTCCTCCGATGTACCTCAAGGCAACAGTGGACTGAATCCAACACGTTGGCGCACATACAGGCCTGTGATGTTCATGACCTTTATTTATTTCTTTATCCCTAACCAGCGTGGAAGATGCATTTGGCGTCATTCGTGACTGAGCATATTCTTTAGTTTCATTCATGACCAAAGCGATCACACTCTTCCATTCTCAGTGACAAAAGTGAATACGCATAGTACAGATGTCGCACTTTCAAAGTAAAGCCTGTCCTCAACGCGCGCACCAAGTAGAGGCAGAAGTAGTCATTTTTAAACTACTTGGACATTACAGGACATCCGGTAAAAATATACTAAATTTACAAACACCAAACAGGACTATAAAACGGTTTTTCCAAACCCAAGCGTCCACGTAGCTGTTAAGCAAGTCACGCACCAGTCCATTAAAACGAATTACGAATAAGAAAACGAATGACAAAACAATCCTGAAAAATGAGTAGCGTTTAGATGTAAGATTTCGCGAGCTTTGGATGGTATTACGACAAAATAGCAACAATGATTATTCTTAGCCAGCTGGGATTGTTGTGTACTTTCGATGATGAACAGCAGATATCTCAGCAAGGGCTGATTTCACCCTGTGGGTCGGGTGATGTCTGAAGGCTGTTTTTAGTTCGTTCTCTAACGATGGAAGCTTACTTCAGGATAAAAGTACAGATTAATATCAATATGACCGCTGATTAGTAACGCGTCTTGAAAAGTAAAGCTGACCCAATGAAATGTGGAAAATCCTTTTGCAGGAATTATAATACAATATTTCAAATGGTCTCGTTTTTATTAATTGTAAATACAATAAAATGACAGGTTTTTTTTGCTATTTTGCATTACGTCGCACCGACACATGTTTTGTGGCGACTATGGGATAGGAGAGGCCTGGGAAGTGGAAGCAAGCGGCCGTGGCCTTAATTAAGGTACAGCCCCGGCATTTGCCTGGTGTAAAAATGGGAAACCACGGAAAACCATCTTCAGGGCTGCCGACAGTGGGGTTCTAGAAGGTGGAAGTCCATTTTTTTAGAAATAAGGCATGAAAAATCACAAAAATACAAATTTAGGTGAATACAAGGCAGGTGATAAATGAAATCATCTTCCCGGCGATTGTATCTCACAAAGTGTATCTTCTTGTAAACTGCAGAAAAAATTAAACAGGCACGATATTTAATAACTGTAAAAAAAATATCCTTATAGGTTCTGACGAATAAGAGTACTGGCATCAATGATGATTCATTACAATACCACACATCTTCCCGGCAACCGAAACGCGATGGACTGGCAATCCAAAGGCTGGTATTGTCTGATAATAGTAATGGAAGATTAGGTTACTCGTGCAACATCTGGACTGAAAACACGCCCCAAATAAACTCTCTCGTACATGCCTTCAGTAAATGGAATATTTTACTCATCAGAGGTATCCTGGATATGACCATCATTCAGGCGGCTGTTATTTTCTTTGTTTCCCACAGAGACTGACGGCACCGTTCTCATCAACGACATATACTTACCATGAGAGTGAAATGTGTCCAGCAACTGTGTTAAAGTGCCATTTAGGTCTGTAAATGATCTGGGCTAGGGATGGGAATGGTATTCTGGTACTTGAAATAATTTCCGGGCAAATAAAAAAGCACAGTTGAGACATATATAATCACCACAGACTAAGCTCACAGAAAAAAAAGTCCGGCACATGTCTGCGAGAAACAATCAGTTATTTGAAACGGAAGTGCTATTGCAGTTATGCTCATAGAAAAATATAAAGCTTTCTAATACATGCATGGTAGTGTGATGGAACCAAATGCAAATAGTGATGGTTCTGCTAAAGCGCTTTTAAACGTCGCTGCATTATCTCGTTGAAAAAATGCCTTTTCCATGGAATGCAATACACGAGAACTAATGGGTGTCCTGAACGTATCTCTGTTCTGCCAGTAACTTTCTTACACGCACTTAGCAGGGACCGACGATTCCATAAGGTGGACACCCTGCTATCATACAATTATCAGTGCTGGTGTACACCTGCAAGTCTTAACAGATTTTAATATAAGTCTTCACTGGAGAGCATGGAGGAGGAAATATAACGTCACAAAACCAGTCCACGGACATGTACTTTTCATCATTCAGCCCGAACTTCTGTCGTACTGAAGACGATGATGTGCTCTTCCAATAGGATCCCGTCCGACCACACACTGCAACAGGGATTAAACACGGTCTTCGAGGTACTTGTGAACTCTCGTAGCCAGTGCAATCCAATCCTAAGATCTCTCAAATATCCAGCAAGAATGGGCTCGGATATTACATGTCACGGAGTCTACAAAATCTGTACAGAGCACTCAATACATCATTATGTGAAATGTACATGGAACAATATTGCTCTGGTTGCCACTGGTCTCGTTTGTGATTGACATCACCCAACAGTTCAGTTCTGTTCGAGGTAGTAAAGTCATGCAAAGACAAGAAGAATATAGCAACGTTTTAGATATTTTTATCTTCAAAAAATAAGCAGAATTTCAGAATGTGATCACTAGTGCAAGGTATACTGGCCACAGTTTCAGAACTTGTCATTTAAACTATAGGAATAAAAGTCCTGCATAGTTATTCTTAAACTCGTCAGTATGTATCGGGAAGGAATAAGGGTATTTCTGGTGCAAGACACTAATGAATAGGCAAATCCGTCAATTACGTGAATCAGAAAGAAGTCTAATACAGAGATACAGGTTAACGTTACTCATATTGAAATAAATTATCGTTTCATATATTCCATTCAGCATGAACTTAAGAAGTTCTTCATAATATGCTACTGCAAGTGGGATGAAAATTATTATATGGAAAACACTATAAATTTGATGTGAATACTTTCGCTGATTTGACACACTACCACACGTATTGTACACCATTAGAAAGTACGTTCATGTCCAAAACAAGCATGGTATTCCACAATGATGCAGAACACTGTTTACGGGACAACATTCAGAATGACTTCCTGGGTTGATGTTGTAAAGCAAAACATAATAAAAACAAACAAATAAATAAATAAACAAAAAATAAATAAAATCATAAATGATTACCTCTGAAGACCCCCATATCTGGACAAAGCCGCGGCCGCAAATAGCATTCCCACAGGTTGTGCAAGGCTGGCGTATCTAATTAAAATAAAAGAAAAGACGAGATGTTACTCCAACGATCGTAAGTTCTCTTATTTCTTCAAAATGATACAATGTTATCACCCTCCTAAAATCTGATCATATGGCACAAATACCACAATGTACCAAGGTATCCCCAATATAGTATCTCTCTTGCAGGAGACGTTTAAAACTATCATTATTCTCGCTGGGAATGTGTCACAGAATCATTTAAAAGGACCACTGGGAATTTTAGACTTGAGATTAGTGTAGCCAACTTACATTTATAAACCCCATCATCCAGAGCACAAAGCGCTCAAATTTAAATCTTATTCATTCATTATCTACGAGGACAAGCTGCATATTCTGTAACTCTGGTTGTTTGTAAGTTGAGAAAATGTCTCATTTTTAAGGTGAAATACAGTCTAAACGTATAACTACCACTACTCCTTACTTCAGCTTCTCACTGCATGTATTTTCTTAATAATACGTATTTTATTAACATTTTATTTCTTCACATTTACCAATCAGTGTGCGTTTCTGATTGACGCCATAAGTAAATACATTAAATGTAGAAATATATTTCGATATATTGATAAAGTAGTAAATCAACTTGCATAACTATTGACTAAGAAATAATACCACAATTGTTTGGTCGTATGAGAAGCTGATCTGGTTACAGAAGGCTAATTTAAAGGAAGCACGAATTTCGTCCCGTTTCGGAGACCTCTGCACAAATCCAAAATTATGCTTGAAATACCATACTCACTGTCAGTTAACTATTCCTAACCCAAACCTGAATAACACCGTATTGAAATAATTTTAAAATGCCTAATTTATAAAAGAATACACATTTATAGCCCTCTTTACACTAGAACCATTATTTTTTAAAATGGTTAAAGGCTTATGAACACTTCAGAATATTGTCTGAATCATAATTATACAGAAAAAACAACATACAACGTTTATTAGGCTAGAAATATTACATATCATTTGGATGTGTTAAATGGCAGCGTAATGCTTTAACCACCCAACTCCCAACCCGAATGCCCCGGGTTCGAAACCCGGCGCAGTATTTACACTAAGACCAGCGTGTGGGGACAGGAAGGACGTCCGGCCTTAACTTCTGTACACTGAGCCCCGGCGTTTCGTCAACTCAAAAAATGTAGGAAGACGGGGATGAAAAAAAGTGATACGTCATTAAGTTCGATTTTAAAACGAAAATGACAAATGCTGTTTTGTATTACGGACGAAGAATTTAACTTCCTTAAAAAATTACCATTTGGGCAGTTTCCAAGTTATATATATATTTTTGCTAGTTGCTTTACGTCGCACCGACACAGATAGGTCTTATGGCGACAATGGGATACGAAAGGCCTAGGAGTGGGAAGGAAGCGGCCGTGGCCTTAATTAAGGTACAGCCCCAGCATTTGCCTGGTGTGGAAATGGGAAACCACGTAAAACCGTCTTCAGGGCTGCCGACAGTGAGGTTCGAACCCACTATCTTCCGGATGCAAGCTCACAGCTGCGCGACCCTAACTGCACGGCCAACTCGCCCGGTGCCAAGCATTCTGACAGTCTATCTGCATGACGACAATACAACAGTATCATTATGGGAAACTTGACAGACATGATTCCTTTCCATGTTATGGTGCAACAGGAAATAATTGATGATAACGTTAAATGGACTTTTATTAACATCGTAGTGTGCTGCGATTGTGGTGATAAGTGTTCAGTTTTGAGAATCTACGAATATATTCGCGTATATACAGATAATCTATCTTTCAACCTTGTCAGTTTCACCTACAATAAGATGATGTCATGCATGACATCGATACTCATTCCTTCTGCAGTGCACGTATTGCATACTGTATTATTTAGTAAGCCGGGCGAGTGGCTCAGAAAGTTTAAGGCGCTTGCCTTCTGAGCGCAAGTTGCAGGTTCGATCCTGGTTCAGTCCGGTGGCATCTGAAGTGCTCAAATACGTCAGCCCCGTAAATGAACACCCGCGGGACAAACTTTCGGCACCTCGGCGTCTCAGAATATCGTAAAAGAATATAGTGGGACGTAAAACCAATAACATTACTATTATTATTATTATTATTATTATTATTATCGTCCTTTATTTCTAATTATTTCGGCACCTCGGCGTCTCAGAATACCGTAAAAGAAGACACTGGGACGTAAAACCAATAATATTATTATTAGCCTAAATTTTAAATTATTATTATTATTATTATTATTATTATTATTATTATTATTATTATTATTATTATTATTATTATTATTATTATTATTGTTTAATAAGAAAGCATGATTCTGCGCAATTTAACATATCTAAAATGATGATGAATTACTGAACATCCAGTTCATTCATAGGTCCTACTTATATTAACATAACCGGGCGAGTTGGCCGTGCGGTTAGGGGTGCGCGGCTGTGGACATGCATCCGGGAGATAGAGGGTTCCAATCCCACTGTCGGCAGCCCTGAAGATGGTTTTCCGTGGTTTCCCATTTTCACACCAGGCAAATGCTGAGGCTGTACCTTAATGAAGGCCACGGCCGCTTCCTTCCAACTCCTAGGCCTTTCCTATCCCATCGCCGCCATAAGAACTACCTGTGTTGATGCGACGTAAAGCCAATAGCAAAAAATTATATTAACATTAAAATCATTACAGTGTTTATATCATCTTCAGTTTACGATAACTTATAGAAATGATATTTTCCTTTCATATCTTGGCAAGTTGTTTTTCCTTGTATAACTTGGTAATATATCGATATCATAGTTTCGTTCGATCTAAGTTCCATTCCCTTGTTTTGAATGGGAAGGATTTGCTACTCCTAGGAATTGTGTCAAGTGTTATCAAGACAATCGGTAATCAGTGATGGATGTTACTAATAAAACGTCGCCTTCAAAAACACGATCAAAGTATTTTACTTTGTTGACAGATAACGATACAGTACGGTATATCCAGGTCAAAACTTTCAGCTCGAATGGGAAGAAATATTTTCATATTAGGAAAGAGTTAAGTAAGGAGAAACACAGGAGGCAAGAAAGGTTATGGTGGACATGGAACTTCCTATAGCTCCGCAGCGATGGAAAGGGAAATCGACCCACTCCTCCCTAACTTGAATTGAGCATCCATGCTGTAAGCGGAGCTGCGAGCATGTCCGCACTGCTAGTGTGATGTATGGGACAGGGCAGGGACACAGAGATCCCATGTCGTCCGCTGTCCGCTGCACATGACATGAAGTGTGAACGATGTGGCATATACAGCGGTACAGAACGGAGGGCCCCAACCTCTCCCGCCTCCATCTTTAATAATAATGTTGCTAGAATGACAGTCAGGAGGGCCCTGTCAGCTTATTACACAAGTCACCAGTAACATCAATGTACAAAAACAGTTTAATGCGATCTATATAATTCTATGAAGTATAAAAAGTTAAAATAAACCTCGCTGGAGCGTGAAAAAGGATATACCAAAATAATTTTAGGTTTCATCTGCCATATTCTCCATCGCCACGAACGATTTCGTACCAGATTTCCATTAGTTACTCAGAGTGGATGGAAATTCGCACTGAAATTCTCGTTTCTTGCACCTCGGCTGGGATGTTGGTCGTTCGTCCTGGTGTCATGGAGTAAATTACGTGGTTCTTCACAAGTAGCTCTTCTACACGCTGGGCTAATATAATCAAAACTTACTTGTCCAACCGTTTTAAATATTACAGATTTTCATAATTATCTTACATCTCCTCTTTTGCGAAGAACTGACCTCTACCATTTACTGCGAATAATAATTTGTCTACTCTTCTTTTACTAAGAAAATGGGATTTGCACTGTTAAAAAGTGTACTTCAATAGAATCGAAATAAAACTGCATACTTTCTTCCTTTCTGTAGGCAACTGTCGCCCTGATCCTTCCCGCACAACAAGCTCAGGACAAAAGCGATAAGCTGAGATGGACGGAGTGGAATAAGAACCATGCAGTACGAATGATATTGTAAGCTGAGAAAAGTAGTTTATGTTTAGCCCTCATTTTAATTCCGGCATACACTGCTGCTATGTACTGTAGATCCACGATCCCATGAAGTTCACCTTGAAACATTTTACGTGACATTTTAAGTAGTATTTAATTATTCATTTTCGGCAAACATTCCTAACGGCCTTCCTACCCTAACTTAACAATACAGATATTGATTCAATGCCCCGTTACATAGCGAATGGGAGTAGACGCCTTTTAGTTGGAAAAGGATGCTCCGGAATCGATAGCTGCAGCTGTACATGAAGTCATGTAGTTCACACTCGGACTTAGCAGCCGACGTTTGGCCATAATGGATGACTTTTATCTTCAGGCGTTCTTTCAGTGTTTCCAAAAATGTATAGGGTAGGTACATATCCTAAAGAACCTTCTGCAAGCATACTCTCACAGCTAACCACAGATTCATATTGCTGTTATCCCGTGCTCTCTATGAAAATTAAAGCGTGGACAGGATCGGTCTCGTCCGCATTACCCCTTCGTTCGATCTCTCTATCAAAATCCATTCCTATAATTGTTCTCATGTAACCATCGTTTCATCTTCGTGGAGGAGATTTTATTCGTTACTTTTGAGACGAACTTTACCAAAACACATGCTATTTGTATGGTGATATTTATACATGTATATGAATAAAAACCACGTAAACACTCAAAGAATAAGCACAACTGCTCTGAACGAATTTAAATGTTTTTAGTTCACTCTAATTATATTTTAATGTCCCATTTCTTTAAAAACGAGGCCATATACCAGGATATTTCCACATTTCTTGTTTACAAAAACACTTGAACATCCGTAGGCTGCGAGGTTCGAAGATATACGTGCGTTTTGATGTTTGGCCGTTGCAATAATATGCATTATTTGTGGCACTGCAGAGGCAGTTAACCACAGTGAGAACTCCTGTGTTATTGAGGTGCCGTAAGAATGATCCATGATTATTAAGAAAAGTGAATCTCGGTCCATACATGAATGATTTTTAAAATCAATTTGCTTTACGTCGCTCCGACACAGATACGTAAGTCGTATAGCGACGATGGGAGAGGAAACAGCTAGGAGTAGGAATGAATCTACCGTGGTCTTGAGTAACGTACAGCCACAGGATTTATATGGTGTGAAAATGGGAAACAGCGGAAAGATTTTTGAAATGAATGGTCACATCGTTGACCCTGTGTTTTGCAGTCCACATTAAATAGTCAAGATTTGAAATGCAGGGAACGAAAGATAGCAAAGTATAACCCATAATACAAGCCTTTGCCTTGAAGGCGACTATCGTTGTGTCATTAATTATATCTAGCACGCTTCATTTGTGTCTTTCACTTAAGTTTCGTGTCAGTTATTTCAACAACAGCCTTTAATACCTTTGTTTTTATTTGTATCTTACCACTGATTTTATACTGTTTTAACTAAGCACTAGCTCAAATTTATTTGGAATTTTATCGTGCACTGACCAAAGAAAAGTCTAAGTTATTATTTTATATCGGCCTCGTAAACCAACATTATCGCCAATTGAATTCGTCACAGTGATCACGTGACTTCTAGCCCTGCTCCAAGGAAGGCAGCGGGCGGTTAATCGGCCAGAACCGGAAGTTTAATATGCTAGAGTTCTAAGCGATTCATTTGGGAGCAAAACAGAAATTAAGGTTATCGGCAATTTAATTCACCATCAGCAATTCTTCATGCACCTCATGTTCCACGACGGCAGCGAGAATTCATTTTTCATGCCTCTCAACTTCTACGAAGGCTCCTAAAATTCCATCACAAGTTTGTGACGCACGCATTGTTCATCATAACTTGGTCTGGAATAGTACAAGCGAAACCTATCTAGCAGCAGCTACACCGACGAAAATGGTGTAGCGTGCGGGCGACCTTTCAAGGGAAGATCGTTCATTGTTTTCGGAAAGAAAAGTGAGAATGAGAGAAGGGCCTGTGCTTGTGAAGGACGAGCAGTAGTGTCTGCTATCGATCGCTTTGCGGGGTAGAGCGAAAGCGACAAGATACGGGTAAGAGAAGGGCGGGACGAGGCGAGATTAAAGGTGAAGGAAGCAGAGTGCTACCCGCTGAATGCGGCATGTCACAAAGAACATGTACATCACTCCCACATTCCTGGGCTCTGGCAGCACATATTACTCGAGTTATGCTTTCCACAGTTCACCTTAAAACAACACATTTCACTAACCACTCAGCTAAGGCATGTCTAGTACATTCCAACCATTCAGGCGGTATGCGCCTTCTACTACAATTTCTAAGCAACATTCTATGTCAAAAGAAATAAAGCCTGAAATTCAATTACAAAGAGAAATTTGTGTACATAACTTATTATATAGTTGAGAAGGTAGGAGATTAGTGGATCATTTTTCTAAACCACAGGCCCCTAAAAATTGAAGCCTTTATTATTATTATTATTATTATTATTATTATTATTATTATTATTAATCTGCTGCTAGTAATGCCGGCCTCACGGTCTAGGGGTAGCAAGCCTTCCTCTTAACTAAAGGCCCTGGGTTCGATTACCCGTGACAACAAGGATCTTTACCTGGAATTGAGGACTGGTCCTAGGTCCATTTAGCCTATGTGAGAACTGAGAAGCTATCTGACGGTGAGGTAGCGGCCCAGGTTTAGAAAGTCAAGAATAACAGGCAAGAGTATGCGTCACCTCGTAACCTGCCTGCCTTCAGGCTGAGCAACGGTCACGTGACAGGCCAAAACCCATCAGGGTAGTGCCATGGGATTTGCCTTGTCTATCACTGGCAATTCTTCTATTCAGCCGTTCCTATACGGGGCACGTTGTTGGATGTTCCAATAATAATAATAATAATAATAATAATAATAATAATAATAATAATAATAATAATAATTTACGTCATACTAACTACTTTTTACGGTTTTTGAAGACGCCGAGGTGCCGGAATTTTGTCCCACAATAGTTATTTTACGTGCCAGTAAATCTACCGACACGAGGCTGGTGTATCCGAAGATCTTAAAATACTGCATTCCAGCCAACTGGCCAATTTTAAATCTCTGGCACTACCAGGAATCGAACTGAGGCGACAACAGATAATAGCGCTAACCATTACACAACAGCTGATGGTGGGGCTGTTGAGGATGCGACCAGCTTTTGGGCCGATGACTCACCATGCAATAACTTCTGACTACTTAGGAGCTTCCAAGTCTGGTTTTTAAATCATGTTCATGATTTAATAAAAACATTGCGTTTACAAATCTATTTTACAGTTCACACAGGGAGTCTTGCAAACTGATTGGTACAATAGCTCGCAGTTGTGCCTTGTCCTATTGCACCATATCTTCAAGGGCAAAGAGTCTATTAAATTATTTTCCTACTATTGCTACCTTCCTACAACGGTTCGATAACTAATGGGTTGTTGCACACACCACTGTTTTAAGACACCAGTGCTAAATGAGTTTCAAAGCCACAGTCTCTGCAGTAACTGTACTCGTTAAGTAATCTAGGTCAACAATGTTTAGAAAAAAGTACTATACAAATACTTTCGAAAAAAGAAGTATTAAAATACAAACAACACTCCAGTGGCATTACGTAGGGCCACGATGAGGAATACTGTACGTATTTCTCATATACAACACGCAGTCCTACACTACACAAGAAAGGAAACCCTAAGAGGCTATTTTATTTTACTACAGTTACAGCCCATAAACTTCACCTTGTTCCTTGCATTTGAAATTTTCGTAGCCATTACCAGTCTCATATTTGGGTATATACTGCCATGTTTTATCATTTTAAATGCTCACGTTTCTCCCACTTCTGCCGTATGCCTCATAAAGGCCAAATATCAGCATTTATGGAGTGAACCTACACAAAATCTACGGCTCCATAACATGTGATAGCAAAGCCTCGGCTGGAAGTTTCCAGGTACATTTGTAAAAATAAGCAACTAGTATATGTGCACTTCAGAACTAGGACAGCTTCATAGCTTCCAGTAAGTTATGCTGCCAAATGGATTGAACACGTGCAAAGAGTTTGATAAACACAGAAAGGATGGAATAAAAGCGCTCTAATTCAGATCATCAACCTAAAAATTGACTTATAGACTGTCATCTCAGACACATCTCTATTGTTGTGCTTATATGACACGGCGTTATAAAGACCAAGTTCAGTTGTTCGATCCTAGGCTTCCGTGATTTCGACGGTCATTTTGATTAAGATTTCCACGAGTTTTTCCCAGTCTCACATCAGATACCCCATGTCCAAGTTCCGAGGTACCTATTCTAAAATTGGATTAAATTAACTCGCGCAAAGACTCATCATTAAACACAACGCAATAAAACCGATTATAGCTCGATTTAGGCTGAAATTCCACAAGAGAATGATATTGTACGAGCTCGATATATACTGTACCTTCGGGCTACAAGTAGCTCTAACCATTAACTAGAAGACCTATCAAAATACGAAATTTCCAACAGAGGTACGATCGCAACCATATTTTGGTGTTTAATTAGCTTGTATGATACGAATGTAACAACTAACACCTTCATTGTCCTAAATCTTTCGATTGAAAGACATATTGGCCGATTTTGAACGAACATTTAACAATTCACAAATCAGAAGCTTGCTCAACATTGAACCACCGGTCGAGTTGGTCGTGCGGTTAGGGGCGCGCAGCTGTGAGCTCGCATCCGGGAGATTGTGGCTTCGAACCCCACTGTCGGCAGCCCTGAAGATGGTTTTCCGTGGTTTCCCATTTTCATACCAGGCAAATGGTTGGGGCTGTACCTTAACTAAGGCCACGGCAGCTTCCTTCCCATTCCTAGGCCTTTCCTGTCCCATCGTCGCCGTAAGACCTATATGTGTCGGTGCGACGTAAAGCAAAAAACCACTCGCTATGCAAAAAACATTGAATCACACGCCTCTTTACGTTTCACTTGCTCACTGATGCCAACTGCAAGAGAAAGAAGCAGCTCAAGACGCCATCTTTTTGACTCCTACGCAATCGTCCTGACTCAGAAGCGAGGCATCAAACTCACGTACTCATCGCCATTTACTATTGGAAGCGACTAACTATTGTCCTTAATTACATCAAGCCCCTTCAGAAGTTTGAATGTAACGATTCACTTCCAGTACAAATATAAGGATGAAATGTAAATAATTTGTATTAGAAGCCATGCCTGACCTAGTTTTTGCTTGTTAATAATGTTATTTGCTTTACGTCCCACTAACTACATTTACAGCTTTCGGAGACGCCGAGGTGCCGGAATATTGTCCCGCAGGAGTTCCTTTACGTGCCAGTATATCTACCGACATGAGGCTGACGTATTTGAGGACCTACAAATACCACCGAACTGAGCTAGGATCGAACCTGCCAAGTTGGGGTCAGAAGGCCAGCGCCTCAACCGTCTGAGCCACTCAGCCCGGCTATTTGCTTATTATTTTTAAGTCAATTTACTGGTATTGTTTTATCACTCATAGCCACTACTATGGTCAGAATATTAGCCTAATGCTGTGGCAAACCATTAAATTTGATTTATGGTATAGTAAAATGGCATATGAGTAAGAAAGACCGAAACAAGGAAGAAGTACGCGAATTTTCTAAACTTCAAACTTTATATTCGTGTTCGACAAACTGAAAAGCTTTCAAGTAATATTACAGTAGCTGATTCGACACTGAAAAAGAATTGCTTCATTCGTAACAAGTCATGTGCAACAGTTCTGAAGACATCTTCCAATGCCTCGAAAAACCTTACACATCCCTGAACACGAAGTAAGTCCTTGCCACTAATGACAAGTGTTTCTGTAAGTCATTTATTATTGAACAGTACAACTGCTGTGTTGAAACAGTTGTACCGCCTGTTCTGTTGGTGGGTGGCAGACATATGTTAGGAAATTTCCAGCTGAAGGGGCAGCTTAAAGCTGCAAGAGGTCTGCTGTCTAAATGAGGTCTGGCGGTATGTTTGTCGACCCATCACGCAGGCAGGCGGTCTTCAGCACAACGCATGCATGCATCTTCCAGATAAAGGATAAGTACTTCAACTTGCCAAAACTAACTTCTATTATGGCTGACATAAACAGAACGTACTGTATCGTCTCTGCAAGAGGAGTAAGCTACCGCTTCAAAATAACGCACAGCACTCCAGAAACTTTTCTGCTGGTATACAGTACCATTTCTACAGTATTTACCCATGAGTATTTTATGACTAATGTTAAGAATCTGAAATGCTGTAACGGCAATAGAGTCCGCGGAATACGCATACACCTGGGATTTACAGAGTTGTACTAAATGAATAAAACTTCTTGCGTCCAGGACAGTCACAATCGTCACTACCGTTTTTCCCACGCCTTGTGAGGTCGCGGGTGCGAACTGTGTCCCACATGTGGATCTGGCCCGTTTTACGGACGGATGTCCTTCTTGACATCAACCCTATGTGGAGAAACGACAGGCTGAAATCTTAGCATTAAAATAAATATCTCCCCAAAGTTTTCAGTGAACCATTTCAGGCTAAGGCATACTCAAGAAGGTTTCTTTTTAAAATGGCATAAAAACATAGTACTGTAAATGGATGTAGGGCGCAAAAACCCTGTTTGAAATTTGGAAACGTGAAATTTGTGGTAGATTCTGAACAATTTCTGGAGGGGGCATTAAATAACTTACTGCATTTATTTCACCACTATGAATGAAAACATATCTCCGATATTAAACACAAACTAGAGACCAAGGCATTTAAGGGAGTGGCGAATAACAATTTACGGTAATAAGCATTAAGATGTGCTGCGAGTATTAGTAAAATGGCGTGTAGGGCCTACGTGGGTTATTCACTTATAAGTCAAATGCTGACAGGCTGGGGTGTAACAGAGTGTACATCGTTAAGACCCATTTTCATTTCGCTGGATGGAAATGGAGGCAAGTGATTTATCCAATCTGATAAATAAACAATTGATATTAAGATTGAAAAAGGGAAATAATTGCTGTTACTAATCATCAGCAACAGTAGTATTTTGTAAAATCAACTGAATGAAGGGGTACATCAGCAGTAGCGGTGATAAGGACCCCGCAGTAGCCGCGGGGCAGCGGGGCCCCATGGCTTGTGAGGGACCCATGGCCGTGCTGTATCAACTTTTTCAAAAGCGTAGGCGATGCATGTTTTCCTGTTTCATTCTGCCCATACACTCTACTACTAGCTAGTTTCACCCAGTTTACCACCGCTCTCTAAGGAAAGGCATCCCCACTGACAAACTTGCAGCCTATTATGTGAATCTCATCCCAACTCCAGGGGAGTTCACATCTGAAACCGGACTAAGTGGTAAAAAGGACATTATCAGCTTCAACCCACTTATGTCAGAGCGTTCGTGTGCTGTCTGGGTCTATAAATGCATTCGGGAGACAGCGGGTTCAAATCCCACGCTGGCTGACCTAAAATGCATTACTCATTTTCATTATGAGGGAAGTACTGGTACCGGGAACGGTACTCTTACGAGAACCGCAGGCATTTTCTTTCCGAATTCTTAACAACACTTGAGCTGAAATAAAAACTACGAATAAGAGAATCGGTGACTTAAAAAGCGCCCTACATTTTCTAAATTATTATCTTCGTTGCGTCGTTGTTTTTCATTGTAATAGTAGACAACCTTGCATTACGAAATAAACTTGTAATTTTCCTTATCAGGAAACGAGGGGCCCATTTTCAATTATTGGGGGGGGGGGCAGCTTCCTAGCGCCGCTACTGTACATCAGGAGTAATGACAGGGCATCTGTTTCACCTCTGCTTGAGGAAATGCATACAAAGTGAACGTTTCTACTTGTCATATGCATTACACAGCACACTAAGCAACAATTCAAGGCCCTTAGAGGGGAACTAAAGAGCATTAAATGGAAGAGTAGCGGCCATATTGGGTAATACTCGGGCCGAAGCAGCCTCAACAATGAGGCATTGATTGCAGGCCTTGGCCCCAAACGTTCCAATCGAAAGGTTTCCATGAAGGAATTCAGACTAATTACGGGCTATTATTGACTGTCTAATGGAACACTGATATACAGGTGCTATGAGGTTTTACCAGTCCCATTCAATATCATCCTAACGCACCTGTGATTTCTCACATTGCACTAATAAAACATTTATGGTTTTCACTCCCAACGTTCTCTATTGCCATTCCAAGCACATCAACATACCTTCCTACACAACTACTTCTAATAAGATTTAAATAGTTCTATTCGTACGTTAACGAACATCGAACTCGTCAAATTAACACCAGAAGATTAAGTTCCTCCAAATTTCTGTTCGACTCCACGTGTTAAGAATATACTGCTTACTTGGAATTATTCACACCTCAAAATCACTTAAATTACATAACAGACAATTTTATTTATTGTCAACTCGATATATTTTAGGTATTGTTTTTCTGGTACCTTGCTTGCCCAGAGAATTTGGTTTTACATTCCAATAATCTACGGTTTTCGGAGACGCCAACGAACCGGAAATTTCGTCCCGCACGAGTCTTTTAGATGCCAGTAAATGTACTAATCCGAGGCTGGCGCTTAGGAAAACCTTCAAATACCACGAGCATGAGCAAGGATCTAACCCGCCAACTTGGGCTCGGAAAGCCAGAGTTCTATCATCTACGCCGGGCTGAGTGGCTCAGATGGTTAAGGCGCTGGCCTTCTAACCCCAACTTGGCAGGTTCGATCCTGGCTCAGTCCGGTGGTCGTGTCGGTAGATTTACTGGCACGTAAAAGATCTCCTGCGGGACTAAATTCCGGCACCTCGGCGTCTCCGAAGACCTTAAAAAGTAGTTAGTGGGACTTAAAGCAAATAACATTATTATTCTACCATCTACGCTTTCTCTCTTGTTATAAAGAGTTTTGCCCTGTTTAGCGTTCAGTGTGTAAGTCTCTAAATACACTATGCGTTTACACAACCCTTCATCTTCAACGTCTATATTCCAATTACCTGGGGTTGGCATTTTGTGTGGATTTGTCCCAGTTTTACGGCCGGATACCCTTCCTGATGCCAACCCTATTTACACAATCCTCCGTTATTGTCCCATAATATGAAGTATGAAAACACTTCTTCCACAGCTCCTCTCACATCCTAGTGGGGGTCTTGGGTGCGAACTGTGTCGCATATGTGGATTTGTTCCTATTTTACGGCCCGATGCCCTTCCTGATGCCTGCCCTCTATTGAGGGATTATTTACTATTGCGTGTTTGCTTTGGTAGTGCGGTGTGTTGTGTGTATAGAAGAGGACTGTATTAGGATAAATACTAACACCCAGTCCCCGAGTCAGAGGATGTAACCAGACAGAGTAAAATCCCAGACCCGGCCGGGAATCGAATCAAGAATCCTCTGAACCGAAGGCCCCGACGGCGACCACGCCGCAAAGCAGCCGGACGAAATTTTGAAAACACTGACGAAACTATTTAGACAAAACGCGCAATAGTAAAGCGAAAAAATCAGTGAATGGTTTGAACAGCAACTAGGAATTAATCTAATACTAAATTTCAACTGTCTATAACACTGTATTTGAAATCATTGCGATGAAATTGGTCTTGTACTTGGACCTTAAAATATCAAAAACATTCAAAGCAACCCGTTATTTCCCTTGCCCCATCATTTCCTAAGGGGAAGATTGTTTATCGCCCCAGAAGTGTAGTGAGGGGTCTTTGAAAGCATAAATCACGATGTTCTCTCCTTAGCAAAGAGGTGGACGGGGTTGTTAAACATGGTGCAGGGGGAAGTCCACGGCGGGTAATGAGGACGAACTGCAGATTATAGCCGGCATCAGCCAGGTCAAAAGGAAAGTTTTATTACGGTACCCTAGACCGGTGGGTGGGAAAACGGTTAACTGCTTTGGCTTGGAAACGAGGTGAAGTAAGGGTTTCACCAATATTCTATGTTCTTTGTGGAAAGAAAATTCCGCACAGATACAGAGCTACTATTAGTGGTCGCAAAATCGTTAAAATGGATCTAATGTAAGTAGTTACGAAGGTGACATACAGGACAGAATACATAACATATCTGATAAGAAGCTTAGTGACATCGTCCTCTTTAGCAGTTGAGCAATGAACAATCCATTATATTGGTATTATAATCCATACGGTATTTTTGAGTACTGGATACTGGCCGCATTTCAGCGACTGCAGCTATCGAACTCGGTAATAATATAATCATAATAATTTTTATTATTTTTAGTATAGTTTATTTTACGTCCCACTGACTACTTTTACGGTTTTCGGAGACGCCGAAGTATCCGAATTTTGTCCCACGGAAGTTCTTTTACGTGCCAGGGCTGGGATCGAACTCACAAAAGTGGGCTCCGCTTTTACTATCTGAGCCACTCAATCCGGCGAAGTCGATATTTATTGGTCTATCACGGACTAAGGTGGTTGTAATGGTCGTGATATTTGCCGAATGTTTACCCTTCTCCCGGTTTCATGGCTTCTGTCCCAATTTCGACCACAGAGAATGAACCGACTTACTGGAGACACCGCAGTAATAGCAACACTCAAACAAATTCCGCACACAGAAAAGCAGCGATGTTAATGACCAACATCCCTAATATAAAGAAACGACGAAAGTTTTCAAACGCTCTGAAATTCGTAGACACGCCTCATGCCACTGGTGTGGCATAGGCGGGAATACATACACAAGACCTGTTTGTGTTGAAAGAGTTCCCTCGCATAGAGACGGATGTTGTTTGGAATAAGGCAGTGTGCAAGTGGAACAAGCAGCGTGCCTTATGAGGCGAGGCGAGACGAGACGAGAACTGGCCTCTTCCTGTCTTCCCCGACAGAGAATATTCTGAAAAGAAAAACAACGCAGCAGCAAAGGGATCGCAACTGCATTTATTAGAATTATTCGTTCCATGAAAGCTTGTAATCCATCACTGCACTCGCAAAGAAGGTAGGAACATTCGATATCACTGAAATAATTCAAACATAGATTAATACAGCTCCTAATAACCCCCGAACTTACACTACAGCAGTTTACACAAAATATGTCTATTCCCAGGGCACCCCGCATGTGAGGTAGGAGTGGCCCGCTACATGGTACGGAGCCTGGAGGTATTCCGTGAGTTTAGGTCCGCTTCACACTAGGCGACTGAAAGTGGCGATCAGTCGCCCGTGCTTGTGAAACATTGTTTTACATGGAGCCCTTCACACCGGGCTACTCAGTAGCCGAGCTACAGAAAGAAGCCCGGCGACCGACCTTGCAAGTAGCTCACTCCCGCTATAGAAGAGCAGACACTCCGAAAACCGTAAAAGTAGTTAGTGGGACGTAAAGCAAATAACATTTTTAAAAAAGGGGCAGACACGCAATGTTTTGGTATTAAGTTGTGGAGAACAATATTTAAGGCACATTGTTGTGAGCGTTCTTGATTTTACTTTTAAAAGGAGGGTTGAAGGGAATCAACCAATAATTTTCATAATGCGACTGTGTATACGAACAACTCTATAGCGCCGTCCGCTCAGTAGTCTACAGAGAAAAACGTTATCACAGATAGATGTCTTAGAATATTAGGAAGGGCAATCTGAAACGTTGCTGTTTGGGGAGTTGCTTAATAGGAATAAATGTAACTCTGATAATAGAGTGAAATTTAATAAATATGACACTGAAATGAAATGAAATGGCGTATGGCTTTTAGTGCCGGGAGTGTCCGAAGACAAGTTCGGCTCGCCAGGTGCAGGTCTTTCTATTCGACACCCGTAGGTGACCTGCGCGTCGTGATGAGGATGAAATGATGATGAAGACAGCACACACACCCAGCCCCCGTGTCATTGGAATTAACCAATTAAGGTTAAAATCCCCGACCCGGCCGGGAATCGAACCCGGGACCCTCTGAACCGAAGGCCAGTACGCTGACCGTTCAGCCAACGAGTCGGACAATATGACACTGTACCATGATCACACAAATCATCGAATAGTTTATAGAACAGTCCTTTTTCCGAACGATTTTTCAACATAGGTTTTTTTCTTCGGTATTCGGGACGAAGCCCACTTCGCCAGTGAATTATGTAAGGAAGAGATTTATAGGAACTTATGTATTTATTTATTTATTTTATTTGTTGCTCGGATACAGGAGAGTTGGATTCATCTTCTCATCATAAGGCCCTTTATGGCATCCAGTGGTACACGTGAGTAGGCCATAGACCAGAAGGATGTAGGAGTGTTGTAGTTCTGGTAGGGTAAGTTCAATGCTAGGTGATGGTTTTAGATTTTCAGTCCAATGTCAGAAAGAAATGCATGTAACTCAAAGTAAGATACATTGGTCACTTTCGTGGAGAATTTACAAAGGAACAAGTGGTAATTGGCATCCCAATGACAATAAATTTTGTAATAGGCAAGTAGTGCGAGCAAAGTGGTGTAGACATCCAAATAATATGTGATTTATGATCTGCAACTGCATCAGCTGACCATGAACAGAAAGGAGATCGGAGTACAACATACGATGTGAATGAAACCTACGACGCTTTTCCACAAAAACAAGAGCAGCAAGAGAGACTCCGCTGCCTGAGAACTCATGTTGAAAATTGGCACTAGGCTCGAGAGGGCGGCTAAGTAGCGCGACCGGCTACCGCTCGACGACACCGAATTCACCTGAGCTATCTTTATGAGTCAGAGTAAAAGTTTGGCTCTAACAATATTTACACTGAAATTGAAATTAGCCCTCTAAGGTTACTTAATTCAATATCTGAAATCATCGGTTTTCGTACATGTTAGGATTGCACTTCGCCTTCCAAGTACCCGTCCCGTAACCGTAACATTAGTGAACATAAATAACGTGTTCAAGGCCTGAAAAAAAAAAAAAAAAAGATATGAATGAGCCACTTTCATCGCTATTTTTCAAGCCTAAATTCCACCCCAGGATACACAAGGATTCGATTTTTGACCGCCTGAGAGGAAAGATAAGACACAACCTAATTGCTGAAAAACCTAACATGAATGCACTTTAAGCAGTTACTAAAATTAGACAAGACTAAACTAGTGAGTACATAATAAATATATTTCTTACCGTAAGGAAATAGTTGGGAAAACTCAAATGGAAATTTTGGTATTCTTGGTCCCCGTATTAATAATAAAAACACGCTTCATTCACCTGATCAAACTGTATAAATTACTAAAAGAAAATTGCGACATTTGAGATGTATGTAGGAATAGCCCATCTTCTTTTTCTGTTTTGCTATTTGCTTTACGTCGCACCGACACGGATATGTCTTACGGCGTCGATGGAATAGGGAAGGCCTAGAAATTTTAAGGAAGATGCCGTGGCCTTAATTAAAGTACAGCCCCGGCATGTGCCTGGTGTGAAAATGGGAAACCACGGAAAACCATCTTCAGAGCTGCCGACAGTGGGGCTCGAACCCACTATCTCCCGATTACACTTAAGCGACTGCAGCTATCGAGCTCGGTCCCATCTTCACCGGATCCTACGTATTTCTTCCATAATAATAATAATAATAATAATAATAATAATAATAATAATAATAATAATAGTTTTACGTCTCACTAACTACTTTTGCAGTTTTCGGCGACGCCAAGGTGCCGGAATTTTGTCCAGCAGGATTTCTTTAACGTGCTAGTAAATCTACCGGCACAAGGCTGACGTACTTGAGCGCCTTCAAATACCACTGAACTGAGTCCAGAACGCACCCGCCAGGTTACAAATGAATAATGCATCACCTATCGTTAAGAACCGTTTCTGGGATAAAAATGTAAATCGTATATATTTCCATTAAACTGCGTTGCATTTTTCCTACAAACTCGAGTTAGAGCTGCACTACACACAACATTGTACCTGATTAATTGAACAAGCCATCACTTCAAGCAGTCTGTTGTCTTAGTAATTTAATGAATAATAGATATCCAACTGAGCTAGTTTAGATAGGAAGATCATGTAACAAGAAGAGTGACACGGGCGTGAATCTGCTAATTTCTGTTTCATTAGAAAGGAGCTCAAAGTAGGTTTCTGATTAACGAACAAGGTTCCTGAGAGAGTTCAGGCAGAAAGCCAACTGCATTACTTCACAGACTCAAGTGTAATGGGCGTTCGTTAAGTAGTCAAAACTGCAATAATAAGACCCAGAAAGTACCTATTTCTTGTTTGATCACAAAATGATTGTTTATCATAAGAGAACCACAACTGATTCAGTCTAATTACACTTTAAGTGGAAAAGCATCGACGAAACAACGTGGAAGCACTTCATCATTACGTTCCCTATCGTTAGAATAGCACTGCGCATTTTGTTAGATTTATTAATTTAGGAATATGACATTTCACCTTTATGCGTGTTCTCTTATGAAAATTAGTATACCTGTAATCCTCTGAAGTAACATATGGACAGTATATACTTTCCAATGTATTTTTTTAAATTTCTGATGTGAATTTAGAAATCTGAAAATATCCACTCGATTCAAGGAAACGTTTTGTCCAGCTCCATGGCTAAATTTTTAGTGTGCAGACCCTTGGCCCAAGGGGTCTCGGGTTCGATTCCCGGACGGAACATAGATTTTAACCTTCATTGGTTAATTCCAAAGGCTTGGGAACAGTTGTGTGTGTGTGTGTGTGTGTGTGTGTGTGTGTGTGTGTGTGTGTGTGTGTGTGTGTGTGTGTGTCTCGTCTTCATAGGTAGGGAGACCCCATCCTAATAAACATTCAGGTCGCCTATACGGCAACTATAAGAAAGACCTGCATTAGACCTCTTCGGAGGCCAAACGCCATTATTATTAACGAAACATTTATTTAAACTTTTTTATCTCAGCCCTTATGTCTTCTAACCAATCAGATTAGTACGTGATTTGTAAAATACATTTTTAAAACACATGTCTCCAGATCTGTGTCTACATGGGCGAAAACAAGTACGAAACAAAAACAAAACCCGTATCTCAACAGCCCATTGACAGCTTTAGCCTACCACGAAGACTGCTGCCCGACACGTGGTGAGCGTAACGACATCTTCTCCCGGTTTGCTTGGCTTTCATGGCGTTACTGTGAAATTTAAAATGAGTTCATGTTCGTCCACTCATATCTAAAATAATTGTTCTGTAATGATTTTAGGTAGTAACGAACGTCGTCAGTATTCAGTTACCTAATCTTTCAGATTTACACGCCTAACTGTGGATTTAGGTAAGAATACTCTTGGGGCCTCAAGTAATCCTCATAGCGCATTACTCAAGAAATGACGAGGGGAACGAAATAGGGAAGGAAAAGATAGCAAACATTGAATAAGATAGAAAAATGGACAGAAATGAGTTCCTGAGGGTGTTGAAGTACTTCAGGAACTGTATGGAATACGATTTGGATTATCGTATGGGTTGCAGATAAAAATTGAAAAATGTAATCTACAATGGGGCATCAAATGCACCGAGTTGTGCATTGATTTCTTTGTTATACAGATAGTTGCGTTACACGAAATTGGTTCAAGTTTCAAGTCATGGCTATTAAACCCGTTCAGGATACCTTCGAGAAAAGAAGTTTTGCAACGTATGCATGCTTAAAGAATGAGCTTCTTGCGAGATGTAACAAAAATTTCTTGAATAATTCCTTTGTGGTAACTTAACTGATTTACCTTTCACAAATATATTTCACATCTACCGCAGTTACGTTTGTAGGACAGACCAAACAAGCAGAGACCTCTTTGCCTGAGAAAGTCACGCCGTAACTCTCGTCACGATTGAAGTTCTCAAACGGCTGCAGGATTCGGTTGATGGGCTACAATTCATTAAACAGAGCAACTATTCAAAGTGAACTAACAAGTACTGCAATTGAGAATCGTGTAACTCACAGATTTGCTGAACACTACAAATGAGAAATGTCTATGAATACGCAGTAATAATGAAATTTTTCTTCTATCGATGAAATCGATTCGTTTTTTTATTATGCAACAGGACAGAAATCCAAATGACACCCACAATGAAGTACCACGAGTACGAGTGCATTCAGTCATCGGGGCCACTATAAATATAATGAAAATACAAACTACCGTCCCATCTCACAGTTTTCATTAACAGTCAAATGGAGTGCGAGTAATCAAAGTGATTATTTACGTTTAAATGCGATAATTCTCTGTCGTAGGCTTCTGGCATGTTAACGAACCGTGGGACTATATACCAAACAACATCCGGCGTCTCTCAAGATGTATAGCAATTAAGGGAACATTAACAAATAACATTAACAATAAAGTCCGAAGGTAAACTTTCAGCATCGTGAAAACTAATCATAAGACGTAATATACCACAACATTACCTGGAAAAAAGAAGCCCATCAAGCATGGGTAATTACGACTGAATATTCTCTATGCTTTACAGCATACTAGAGACATCTTTAATGACGTTATTATAATTTCTGCTCATGTATTCCAGAAACAAAGTAAACTAAACAGTGTACCTTTCTGTACAGAATACTAACACCGACAAACAGCATAATGTCTGAATGTTAACGAAAGTCCTCTGCACATGAAAGCTGTTCGGTACACTCGGTTACGCTCTTCTTAGGTAGTGTAATATTTAGAACATAAAATCCCATACATAGCTATATTAAAGATTCGAGCGGTCTGAGTAAACTAAACGAAACTCATACCTACACCAAGGATTAAAAATACACTTTTATAATAATAATAATAATAATAATAATAATAATAATAATAATAATAATAATAATAGTAATAATAATGGCGCATGGCTTCTGGAGAGACCTGGTACAGTTCTTTTGATTTGGCTCCCGTAGGCGACCTGCGCGTCGAAATGAGGATGAAATGATGATGAAGACGACACATAAAACCCAGTCCCCGTTTCATGGGAATTAACCAATTATGGTTAAAATTCCTCACTCTGCTGGGAACCGAACCCGGGACCCCTGTGACCAAAGGCCAGCACGCTAACCATTTAGCCATGGAGCCGGACATTAATAAGAGTAAACAAATCGTCTATATACATAGATACACGATACTTAAAATATCGTAAGCAAGCAATTTATTATTCTTACTTGGAACACCGTAGACATCAATTGTATACAAAACTGTGATGTAAATGCCATGTGACGCATACAAATAAGACCGTTTAAAGCTATAGCATTCAGTTGATGTTAAAAATGCAGCTTCTGCTGCTATAAACATAGCACACAATTAGGGGTCGTTTGTGTTATTTTCCACATAAAACTGAGCCAGCAACAGAAATGGCAACACAATTCAGAGATGGGGCTGTTCAATGAGCTCCATCCTTATATACGCAGTAATGAGCCAAGCCCAGGGTTGCGTTTGTGGTGTTTGTTTATAGCGTCCACTCTTTCTGTTTGCAGCGATGTTTTGTTTTAGTTGAAAGCTTTTGTTTCCTGGTCCTGTGCTAAATTGTAATGTGTTCGTTTATATTTCACTCTCGGAAGCAGACATAAATGTTAATGAAAAGTATTAGGGTAAATGAACCAGGGGATATGAATCGCATAGTTACATTCTACTATAAAACCACAAATGTATAAAATGCCCCATTCAAAAAAGTTGCTATATTCGTGCAAACAACTAAAATGCGATTCATAACTCAAGGATCAAACGTTCATATATATTCCGTACTTCCGGGCAGCCTACATTGGGATGTCATGGACCTAGACTTCCAATCACAGGCTGAATATGATGAATTCGGTGGGTTTCGCTCCGGGAGATTTCCGACTTTCTTTGAACTACAAGTTTATTAATCTGATGTATTCATGTTGCTCCATATTAGTTTAATTATAATTATACCACTGTGTTGTACTACTGTTTACCGTGTTCAAGTTGTCTTAAAAACCGCTAAACTAAAAATGATGTGGGAAAACATCTTACCAATAATCTCTCAGAATATTTTAAATGGCATCTTCAAGTCAATCTCATATGGAGTGCATCGATCAGCGCAAAAGAAATAAAACGAAGACTGCTGACTATACTTTCCAGTGCGTTAACTATACCTGCCCAGTCCTTCCCGAGAGATACTGCGAACTATATTAAAAGTTCAATTTCTGACTGGGTGCAGTTAGACAACACGGTGATACCACGTCTGGGCTTTTGTATGACTCAAGAAATGTTTGTCGGTCTGAATAAAAGACACTTAACGCAAAATTTATAACATAATTTTACAGAGAAGCATATTTAATTATTTATTATTCACAGTATTTTGTATAAAATTGACGGTACTCAATTTTGTTTTTCAATTATGGCTATATTAACATTTAAAGGTGTTCAAAACAAATATTAAAAAATGAAAGTTCAATTTCTGTAACAGACCCCATTCTTCTGTTTACCCTTAAATACAACCTAGAAGTTGTTGGGTAAATCAACATTTTTTACTTATGTTGTCGGTGGAGCACAAATTAACTAAAAGCTCGTACAGACAAGCGAAAACAAGCGATAAAATATACGTATAATTAACTGAAAATAATCTTGAACTTTACACTCGTGTTAAGTCCGTAATTGGGAAACAGGAGAATTCTGTTATTTCCTTTCTTCCTTCCTTCCTTCCTTCACTCATAGATTCAATGAAACCACATTCCTTTGTCAGGAATCAGAGCGGTGCGGTGGGGGACTATATCTGCAAATTATCTCAGACACATAATATATTACAGACTTGGAAATTTGTATTTGGAACCTCCTGTAAAGTAAAGAAACTTAGATAATTTGTTTTCGGAAATTCCACTTAAGGGGAACTGAAAAAGGGGGCTGAATTTTTTAAATGAACATATCTACAGTATATCTCAAGAACTTAACATGTTACCGACGTGAAAATTGGCATTTTGAATCTCTTTTAATATAAAGAAATGTGTACTTTTTGTTTTCCGAAAATTCAGTTGTGGGGGGGGGGCGGTAAAAGAATTGAGAAATTAGTTGATTTGTATGAGAATACTTATATCTAAGAAAACTAAAGATGTTACAAACGTGAAAACTGGTATTTGGAATCTCCCTTATAAAGAAACATGCATTTTTTGCGGGAAACCAAATTGGTGGTGGTGGTGGTGGGGGGAGGATGACAACTTAGTTGAATTATTTTTACGAGGATACGTATATCTCAAAAACTGAAGATGTTACATTCATGATAACTGGTATTTTGAAGCTCCTTTATACGTAACAAAACACAGTTTTTTGTTGTCGAAAAATTCTTTTAAGAGGTGGAGTGTGAAAGGAAGTGAAAAAATTGAATTCTTTTTATGGAGAAACTTATATCTCAATAACTGAAGGTTACAGAGGTGAAAATAGGTACTTAGAATCTCCTTTAAAAACATGAAGCACGCATTTTTGGGTGGGATGAAATCAACTTAACGGGTGGGGGCTGGGGTGAAAAAGGTGTGTACTTCCTTTTATGAAGATACTTATATCTCAAGAACTGAAGATATTACGGACATGAAAATTTGTATTTGGAATCTTCTGTCAAAGTAAACAAACACGTATTCTTTTGTCTTTGGAAAATCCACTTAAGGGGGGGGGATGAATGAATTGAAAAATTAGTTTAATACTTTACATATGAGGACACATATCTCAAAAACAAAATACCTTAAAGATGTGAAAACTGGTATTTGGAATAACTTTGGAAAAAGAAACACGCATTTTGGGGCGGGGGGGAAACAACTTTGGGGGGGGGGGCGGTGTAATAGGAGTTAAATTCTTTTTATGAGGATACATATATCTCAAAAACTTCTTTTGTTTTGAAAATCCACTTAGATGGATTTGGGGGTGGGAGAAGGAATAATAAAGGGGTTGAATTCTCTTTATCGGGATACTTATATCTTAAAAACTGAAGATGTTACAGATGTGAAAATAGGCATTTGGAATCTCCTGCAAAGTAAGAAACATGTATTTATTTTTCGACTTGAGAGAAGACTGTTTCTTATATGTACAGTTCTATGTCGCATGGTCGTTTTAGCCCCAAAAGATAATACTACAAAAGTGGTTTACAAAGAGTTTCTGGGATAAATGAAACTCAAATTTTAGGTGAGTTTTTCAACTTAGGGATTTTCAGGTAATATCTTAGTACAACGCTGAGGAACGATTACTTTATTCAAATTACAAAATCCACGCGAGCGAAGCCGCGGGTAACTGCTAGTAGGATCATAAGATCCAAAGCCAAGCTGATGTAAAAGAACCACTACATTTCGCATTCATTTCAGGTTGTTGATTACCTTCGTGAGGAGAAAAATGACATGTACAGGTGTATATTTCCTGATACAAGATGTGATTGGCCGAAAATAATTCAATTGCCCGAGTACAAACGTGACCGAAAGAAAGGGTCACATTACCACGTATATTTCTCGGCTAGCAAATACACGGATAATTTATCAGCACCCTGCCAATGAAAACGTACATCTACATGTTTTTAGAACAAATTTATATAGTAACATTCGCTACAAGCTGCTCTACACACTGCGTCTCACTTTCCGAACATAAGAGAACTGCGCAACTTTATTGCGAAAGTGTGATTACACAAATGTATACTGAAGAGTAATAACGACAAATATTTTATTACGAAAGGTCATACACCGGGCAAGGCATACAAAGTTTGACGCAGATTCTTGAATAAAACAATAAGCTCAGTTATTGAGTCACGATGTGTACATGGTTAATGGAAGCTCAAACTACATACTCGCTCAACTACACGCTCGCATTTGTATCGCTGAGAGTTACTGCATACATACTAGGGTGGGTGGACTCATTTAAAAACATAGTATGAAAAAACCGCTTGAATCTTGTGTCACGGTGAGTAGCTTGAGCAGACAATGCCCGTATTCTTGTTATTCTTTTTCGAAATCACTTCTTTTCAACTCATGATAGTGGCTTCTCCACTTCAGAAGGTACGTATAAAAGGGCGGTGACGCCATACAACACGTAGCCGCATACCTCACGTCACCACTGACTTCCGTATTCCAAATGTACTGCCAAATCGTCATCCAAAAGATAGTACGCATTGGTAGGTTGAAACACAAGCCATGTTCTCTTCCGTATTCACTGCGGCCGAGAGGGGATTATCATTCTCCGAGCTCGCCAGCCTTCCTTCCACAACAATGCGGCCAGCCGACCAACTACTTTACATTCGGGACAGTCTCTGCTTAGCTACACTGTACAGGTTTTTTCCTAACTCGGCTTGTTCCTGCCATGCAAATGTCGAGAAGCAACCTCGCCAGGGGTCACAGTTCGCTGTTCATTCCATAGTGTGTTCCCCTCTTCTCATTAAAACACAACACTCCCACCATTCCGTAATAATGTAAAATATGCACAACGATTGGAGGGATCTAGACAAATAGCATACAAACGAATTTATTCATGTTCCGCAATCCTGGGAATAAAAAGTATTATTAAATTATGCAATTATATATAGCTTCCGGTAATAATGTGCCGTATGCACAGATGCCAAACATGACAAAGATAGTAGCTACAACGGAGGACCTACTGTAGATTGCATTCAGAATAACATGAACTACAAAACACCAACCACTTCCTCTTTACGTAGATAAGAATGGTACGGTTCGCTGTTTCTTTACATGGATTAACACAGTAGCTTCCCAACGGGTTAATCCAGGATTCATGGTACACCAAATGAAGAGTGCTTTGTAGAACTGGGTGCATTTACACTCTGCGACACAACTGAGAAGCTTTTCGGAGCAAGGTGGGTTGAAATTGCATTATTGGCCGTCCTGATGGTGGCCTACCGTGGTTTCCAATTTTTATACGAAGGAAAAACAGGGAGGGTACTTTCATTAACGTAATGGCCACGTTTCCAGCCCTAGTTCTTTGCTATGCCAGTGTTATGGAAATCTTATGCCGTGGGCTTATACTGTATAATATTGCGAAGTTAAACAGCTAGGAAAAAATAAGATGAATTTCGGGCCGATGACCTTGAAGTTAGGCCTTGGACTGACAAGTGCAAAATCTGTATCCATCCACGGCCCCCTCTACGTGGCATTATTATAGATTTAAGGGAGCGGTTTCGAATTTGTCTAAAAATATTCTAATTTCTAAATGTCGTTTGAATTAAGTTTGTTCTGGTTACAAGAGATTTTGACAACCTCTATGTAACTTTAACTTACATTACTTCCCTTGAAGGGGTGTCAGAAAATAATCATCAACATCAAACTCTGGACAGCCACCGAGATACAGCACGGTTTAAATTAGAGTCAATAAACTTCGGCATCTAATGACTGTTAAAGGCTTTTAAGGTAACCAGTACAATAAAAGTATTATTATTATAATTATAATTATTATTATTATTATTATTATTATTATTATTATTAATATTATGATGTCCAACTCGTTGGCTGAATGGTCAGCGTACTGGCCTTCAGTTCAGAGGGTCCTGGGTTCGATTCCCGGCCGGGTCGGGGATTTTAACCTTAATTGGTTAATTCCAATGGCCCGGGGGCTGGGTGTTTGTGCTGTCCCCAACATCCCTGCAACTCACACACCACACATAACACTATCCTCCACCACAATAACACGCAGTTACCTACAAATGGCAGATGCCGCCCACCCTCATCGGAGGGTCTGCCTTACAAGGGCTGCACTCGGCTAGAAATAACCACACGAAATTATTATTATTATTATTATTATTATTATTATTATTATTATTATTATTATTATTATTATTATTATTATTATTATTATTATTATTATTACTACTGCGGACCTGAGTCCCAACGGGACAGCGGGCGTGTTCGAAAAGTAACGATGTAATTATGGCATGAGTAATATACAATGATACTGGAATAAGACCAGAGAAGACAGTCCATAATTCGGCGCACAATATCATGATTAGGTGAGGCATGCAAACGAATACAAATCTATTGTTTTATATCAGACAAAGCAGTAATTAATTAGCAATTAAAAACTTACGAATATCCTTAATATCCTCACAAGTGACATCTTGAGAGGCTTGTGTGGCAACTACAGGATCTCGGCTGAGCCTGCATCGCCTTCACATGCTTCTTCCAGGACCCTTTCTTTCGTCATTCCTTCCCGCGTACCAATGTCAGTTCTTGTTTTTTTATAACCTCGAAGCATTGGAAATTCCAAGGAACTTATTTTCTGTCAGTATTTCATAGCTTTTCGCTTTGCTTACTCAACAACCTCATTCCTCGAGATCAGGCATGTTCCTCTTCCTTTCCAGAAGCGGGTGATGACCACAAACACTATTACCACATATCTAGGAGCATGTTTTTTCGCATTAATTTATGTTCGATTTCGCGAAAAGGAAACAATTTTTCGCGTTACTTCGCGAAATAGGGATGACCCCGTCGCTTTAATTTTGTGTTAATTATTTCCTAAAATTATTCATAAAAAGTTCAACTCTTGAGATTTATGTGAAAGATAGATAAATGAAGAGAAGCAATACTGATTGATTTTCATTTATTATTCCTTATGTGATCTTTATTAGAACACTAATATATGACTAATCAAGATTACATAAATTACCCATTCATCCTACATGGCCATAGCTTTCATCTTATATGGCCATAGTACTGCATTAAGGGATTTTATAGAATATTAACACGAAAAGATACTTCTGTCGAAATGAGAAATCATTATTCTGCCTTCTGTTTCCCTTCACACACGTGATATTGGAATAGAGTTTCAAAATCATTATTTTGCATGAATTTCGCTGCATTTTTGCACTTGTCGCAAAATAAGTACATTTCGCTTTAAACTGGCTGTAATTCGCGAAAACAAAATCACTAATTTATTAACCAGAATCATATGATTCGTTATGATATCGCAAAATCGCTTTAAATTATTTCTTGTCGCGCTTATCGTTAATGCAATATTGTCATGCCTCTTCACATATCCCAATGTCAGATGAGACCTCGCCACACTTGCTACTTGACTAATTACAATGGTGACTAATAAAAGTTGCGAGTTTCAAGCTAAATGAAGACGGGCGATTTTTGTTTAAAGGGGCGTAACATTTAGGTCATCAGCCACCGCAAGCTAAATGTCTCACAAAAAGATACACAAGTTTGACCACAATTATGCTCCTTCATTAGTGTAGGGGAAATTACACTAACAGCACTGAACAAGCGTTGTTGTGGATAATTGCAATGCAACATACCACACCTCATAAACGAGACATTTCTTATGAATATTTCCAGAGCAAGAACGCAGCAAGGTTGATTTTATGATGCAAGAATTCCTTCAGTTCATTCATAATCAGTTGCTGCTTTTAACAAATTCATACTCTCGTAGAATGAAATAAACACTATATTTGTTATATTGCATGTGTTACAGCAACTACATTGAAAGTAAACTTCATCTAAAACCCAAGAAAATCTACTCAGCTCACGATTTTTTTTTGCTAGTGGCCTTAGGTCACACCGACAGAGATAGGTCTTATGGCGACGATGGGATAGGAAAGGCCCAGGAGTTGGAAGGAAGCGGCCTTGGCCTTAATTAAGGTACAGCTCCAGCATTTGCCTGGTGTGAAATTGGGAAACCACGGAAAACCATGTTCAGGGCTGCCAACAGGGGGATTCGAACCAACTATATCCCGGATGTAAGCTCACAACCGCGCGCGCCCCTAACCGCACGGCCAACTCGTCCGGTAGCTCACGAATTTCCCGCGAATGTTTCAGTCAAGTCAGTTAACGTAGTTTAGAAATAATTATTTATTATTATTCCTTTATGTCCATGGCGTGGCTCAGGCTGTGAAGAGTACTATTCTGCCAAACCATGGGTTATAACACTATAAGTATATATACACTTTAACAATAAAATGCACTCTCTCTCTCTCTCTCTCTCTCAACTGTACGAAGAGAACATAATATAGAAAAGAAAAATATATAAATAGTCCAGAATGATGAAAGTTGCCCTAATTTGACAATAAAAATAAATTAAACACGAAATTTAGTAACGATGAATGAAAAGACTAAACACGAAATAATTAATGTATTTACACTCACTTAATCCGTCCAAGTACCGCTGCCAACATGTCTTTGTTAGTCGTATTGAATCCCACGGAACCTACAAAGTTTAAAAATAAGGCGTGGTCACTCACTCGTCGTTTGTCCGAGAGATCGCGTATTTTTGGCTAACACAGAAGTGGAAAAAACAGGCCACCCTCTGGCAAATTAACTCCGTCTTAGGATGCCTATTCACTGGTGTCTTAGCTTAGCTAAGGGACAATTCTCAAAGACTGTATCGCTTGAGTTGTGAGTACTTTAGATCCCGTCTAACGCACTCTATAGTTCGTGCAAATAGAAAATTGAGATTAAGAAGTAACTAAATGGAGTGCTCGAAACATTAACTCTCGTAATAAGATTTACTGTTACAGTGCCATTCAGTTTAAAGGACGACCACCACTCACGATCAATGGAAGGTAATAAAATACTTGCTCCTGAAGGAAAATCAATAACACACGACATCAAGGGCCTTTCTAACTCTAATGTATTTCTCAAAAGTAAAGAAAACTTCTCGTACTTAGCACACGTTAATTCTGCCCTATCACACTGAGCTAATCGAGCTTTCGCATTAGTTCTATGCTTCTCAGAGCGCGTTCTTTCATTCAAATTGCCTATTAAATTCACTAATCCTAGTAAGCAGTCATGTGCAATGTTTCCATAATGCAAAAGCAAGATGAATGCTCTTCGCGTGACTATATAAAACATTTATTTACATATTAGTTGGTTCTTCTGATAACAAAATTATGTATTCCATTAAATATTTTGTTTGCCAGCCGGCGAATTTCACAATCGCTTCCATTTTAAATGCATGGCATACTGAATGAGTTGAAGTTGTCAATAACAGCCTCCTGTCGGCGTACAGCTCAATGCTGCTCGCTTGCTTGCTTGCATGAAGCTGCAGGAGAATGATCGATGTCAGATGTTAAAATCTTCAAATGTTGTAGCACAATTTACAGTCGCTTCAAAATGGAACAATGAATTTATATACGGTACAAGTATCCAGAAAAATCTAGAAAACTGTGTGAGTAATAAGTTACCAAAGTACAATGCATGTTATCAGATGTGCAATATTCCAGTAATCTGATGACAGAACAGAAAATAAAAGACGACCGAAATGGTGATGATGATTATGCTATGTGCTCTATGTCCCTTTAACTGTTTCCGCGTGTCGGTTGATTTACCGGCACTTAGTACTCCTACTATGCCTTTGCTGGCAGGACCTAGTGTTTACAGTGCACTATGTCTTCTGGTATAGGCTAGAGCAATTTTGTTACTTTCATAGATCTGTCTCTGTCTTATCCTTGGCTTTGACAATATGAAAGTGACTGAGGTATGAGCGATGCTAGTAATGCCAATTCTTCTGCAGCCAGTCCCTGTTATGAATGGTGTGAAAATGTTGCTCATAGGGTCGGTTGGTGTATGCATTTCATTGGGCTTGGCAGACTGATATGTAATAGCAACTCTGGCTCGGTGAGGAAAGCAACGGGAAACTACCTCACTCCTCATTTCCCTAGTACGCCTCTTCAGTGATGCCTAGGCCATCAATGACAGCTGATGGCAGAGCTGTTGAGGATCCCACCAGCGGAATCGCTGACGGACTGAACATACATACAGTACTCCTACGGCGGGCTGAGTGGCTCAGACGATTGAGGCGCTGGCCTTCTGAACCAACTTGGCAGGTTCGATCCCCGCTCAGCCAAGTGGTATTTGAAGGTGCTTAAATACGTCAGGCTCGTGTCGATAGATTTACTGGCACTGACGTAGGTTAAGTCATTAAGTATCTGCAATTTTGCTCTAATTTTTTTAGGTTGGCTCTCTGGCGTTGTATGCTCACCAGCCGCTAGATGGCACCGTTGTCTACGTCTGTGGGTAGGTTCCGGCGTTATCAGATCAGTGTAGCTTGCGCTGTTGCGATATAAAGATGGCCGCGCCGCTCTCTGTTTACACCAAGGAAGAATTGCGTTCCGTAATCCTTTTTTTTTTTTTTTTTTTTTTTTGGTCTGAATGTGTTTAATCCCGTCCTCTACATAGACAATGTATTGTGATGATTTACAACTACAGTTAATGCACGAACTCACAAGTGTACGGTGCTGATGACTGAACATGTACCAAGTGTCTAACATACATCAGCAAAAACAATAAGGTCTATAAAACTATAAGGTCTATAAGAACTGAGGCAAGTGGTCCACCATTCCTTGTTCTAGAAAGGAACGCTAAGAGTGCAGCACGGAGGGAGGTGATAACAGACATCTGTTCCAGCAAGGTGCACATTAAGTGTGCCTAGCATAGCCAGAGCCACGCCTGCAATGGTGCTGGCGGATGTTGATGACACGAAGAAGTTGGACGCCGCCATCTGGAAGTGCGCTGCAGCTAGTGAGAGCTGCGTGATCGATATAGACAGAGCCTCCTCCTTCAGTGGGAATGACAGTCCCGTCTTGTTTTTGTGTGGGCGTGGAAAGGATGCCAGGCAGCAGCTGCGAAAAGAGAGGGGACGGCTTAGCTGGGTAGCCTTTACTAGCCCCAGCTGACACTAGATCTTCTACCCATTCATTCTTGCCAAATGAATCTAGCAGAAGTTACATCACACTCGCTCTGTAGCCCGCTTGTTGAGAGGTCAAGGACCACTAACATATACAGTCAACATATGTAATTATGTTTTCATTTATTCTTATGACAAGAAGTTTTTGCCTACGAAATAAAAATGAATTCCAATCAGGTTATTTATACTGAGTACATGAGGAGGTTGGATACTACGGAACATAAGAAAGAAGGAAATGCCAATCATCACAGGAGAGAGAAAACGCCAAGTAAATTCGATATCATAAAATCTGAAATTTGGTATTTTGATTACGTCAATTACGAAATCATTCTCATTAACCAGCCATTTGTTGAGGTGTTCTTCACTCATCGTGAAGATGGCGCATGCGCTATCACTTTCCGAACTATTCCAGTAAAATGGAAGAAATGCAATCAAACGAGGCTCACTATCGCCAACCTTTATAAACTACCTGTATATGACGGGAAGAGATTGGGACAGAAGTTAATGAACGAAATAATATACATGAATTTTACTTACCGCAGTCTACTGGCTGCTTATTCTAAAACTGTAGGAATCTTCATTACCGGTCCATTTTATTAATTTTCTAGATGGTAAACGCACCCACAAACACGAAGTATTTGCAGAACTATAAGCTTCTGTGTGTTATCCGTAATATTTAGGGCTCGAATAAAAGAAATATGTCTTAATTAGATGTTCCATCATACAAATTGAATGAGTGTAAAGCAGAACCAGGGAAGTACGTGGCTCGTACTGGTATATTGAGTCAACGGCCGGGATTTGAAGTACCGGTACTAAACTTTTGTTTATGGTGCGTTATTTACCACGATAATACCGCTATCCAAGTCAGTAATCAAACATGTATCCCATCATCTGTAAGAATTGTTACAAGACAGATACGTTACAAGATCAAAAATCATTAATACTGGGATACAAAAGTGAATAATATATTACCATATTCGCTCTATGAACATAAAGGCGACAGCAAACGAATGGTGAATAAGGAAATGTGACGAGCGAAGACTCATAGCAATTTCTTATGTGACAAGCCAAATACGACACGTTGCTTTCCCCAGCACAAACTTTCTGCGCGCATTGCACCATATAAAACTTCACGCGTTCTTTTTATGACAACGGTGAGAGAGCTGTCTATTTCCACCGGAAAGAAGACAGCACTCCAACAGCCTGGTGCGCGAACAAAACGGCACCACACAAGCCTCAGTACGCGGTCATAAACGAAACTCCCCTCCACTATGATCAAGATAGGAAAGGTTGAATTACTGTCTGTCTTACAAGAAGTTAGTTTCATTTCAAGACGTACATAGAAAGCGCATGCTCTGTGCAGCATTTCCATTCTACTAGTTCCTAAGAACTTTGGAGTAATAATGGGTTAGCAAATTGAAAGTTGACAAACAATATTAGAATTTGGTCCACGGGCTTCTAAAAGTCCTTTCCCTAATTATAACAACGCATTACAACAGTTATACAATACACAGTATAATATAACGGGTAAAATATTGGAAGATTCTAATCCCGAAATATGCAATGTTGTTATATTCTTCCGCAACAGTAACGAAGTTTTCATCTGCCAGTTAGTAGATTTGAGGTTCACGGTGTACTATGCAGCAAGTACAGATAAGTTGTACCTACTATAGTAAAAATTATCTACGTTACGATTGATTTCGTGATCATAGCCATGCGACCTGCAGTTTTATGTGGGATCCGATCAATAAGAACGCGAAATTTAATTTATTTTAATCCCACATGCAAAATACTATACGTAATTGAATAGTGCGACATACAACATTGAAAGAAAAAATATATAATTCAATTCCATAAAACAACTGCTGAGGGAATTTCTATACATTAACCTTAGGCTATTTCCAAAAATGTGTCGAACTCATTAGCATGCTCTAGAAGAAGTGTTTTTACAAGGTATCATACTGAATAACACGTATGAATCACATCGTGTCCCAAACTTATCTGAACTGGAAACACGGTGCTCAACTCATGGCCACGGTATCTGCCCTCTCTTGCCTGTTACTAAGGCGGAGTGGGGACTACAATGGAGAACTTTGTTCAGACAACTTTGAATGACAGACAATAACTCGGGGATTCAACAGTAAAGATGCTCGAAACTTTAACTTCGGGATGTAAGAAACCTTAAATGTGAGAAACAGGCTGATCCATTGATTATGTAATTGTCCCTCGATCCGATAACGCAGTGTTGGTGGATAAGTCCAAAGCCGTAACAGATGTGTAGCCTCGCTCATGGGGAAAAAAATATTTGTGGAGTCTAGGAACGACAGTCCACTGAGATTAAATGTAGCTGAATATTTTATGATGACGTATGTTACTATAGTAATGTAAATTGATTCAAGCCAGAATTTGCTTCAGGACTAGAAATATGGTATTACTGAGGCATTTTACACGAATCAGTGAACAAATCTCGAATCAAAATCTGCATTCAATTTGGCCGTAGGAAATAACTAACGGCAAGGAAAAAAACCACTGGATCCGTAGAAGAACTGCAGTATCGCAAGTTATTAGAAATGTTCTTTTTAATGGCGGTGTGACTGTTCATGAGAAAAAAGACTGGAATATTTATGATTTAACGACAGGTTATCCCTAGAGTGCGTCTCAACAATTTACTAGGATTTACTAGCTCAAATCCAACTTCTGAGATTTAAAGGAAACCCCTACTCTATTATTAGGGAATATAAACTCACATAATTTCAAATGAAAATAAAGCATGATTTTATGTTTCGATAGAGAACTTGAAGTAATCTTGGAGCAACTTGCTGGCAACTAACTACACCTGCAGAGAGAATTTTCTGAAGTGATTACGATGCAGCGAGCTTCGTGAAGCTAGATGATGCAGTATTAGAATTCCACAAAGCAGCGAAACGATAATAAAATGCTCGGTACTCAATAGCCGATTCAATCGTAGCATATTTCCTATATAAGATCAATGGGTTGATTTATTGCGTAACAGTGGAAAACGATTACAGATGAAGGACAACTGTGGTTAGTTATTTCCACATTTCGAGAAAGGAGATATGATACATGCTTTCAGGTGAATTAATAGATTTTATCGAGTTTATTTTACATGGGATATTTTATGACAAAGCAGCAAACGCAGTAAAGAAAGATATCCAAAATTAACATTCATAAATGTTAACGCTGTTGATTCAGAATATACAGCGTAAAGGGTTTGAAGTTAGCAAATCTCTCCATCCATACGCCTGCATTAAATACGACGCTATCAAACCAGAGAGCATTGCATCCAGCAAATCTTGACTTTTGTGAACTGTACGTAAAATGTCGAGTTCCTCAAACACTCTCGTTTGAATGACGATTGCGGGTGAAAATATCACAACTGAATGTAGGAACTTATTCTTATTCTCCTACCGCTTTTCCCACACCTGTGGTGTCGCGAGTGCGAACTGCTTCGCAATGTGGATTTGGCCCCGTTTTCCGGTCGGATGCCCTTCCTGACGCCAACATTATCTGGAGGGATCTAATCACTATTGCGTGTTTCTGTGGTGGTTGGTAGTGTGGTATGTTGTCTGAATATGAAGAGGAGAGTAAAACGAAATGTAGAATATCATCGCGAAAATGATCAATACTTATTAACATGAGTATATGTAATTGTATCACAAGTCTGAATGTAGCTTTCGACAACACTTACTTCCTCACCCAATGCAGAAGCAATATACATGCTTTCATACCCAGAACGTGAGTACCAATCTGTTCAAAAGCTCCTCGGGCGGAATTAGATAGCATAGTAACACGAGCGAGAAGCCAGATTGTGAAATTGTAGATCTACCAGCATCACGTAGTAAGGTAGGATTTGCCTCCACCGCATTCACTAAACCCTTGCTTCCTAGTTCGCCTTCTATATGCAGCATTGGAAAGCTCTCCGTCTGTCTGGTAAAAACAATAGAGGGGTTTTATTGAGGACGCTCCGACAAGGCGACATTTCGGTTGGAACTTGAGACAATAAACCCACTAAAAAGGCAACAAATGGTTAATGGCACTCTTCGTTCATTTTCATCTCATAGCAATGCCATCTCCACAAACCGCACTGGCATGTGTTTTCATCGTACAAAACATCAACCACAGAATCTACTAGGAGCACATCCAAGAATGACGAGGATGAGTAGCATCCTTGGCACCCTTTCCGTTAAAACGTAACTGAATCATTTAATGAGGAAATGATTTGTATTACTCTAAGTGTTACAGCGATCAGTCTCTTAAATGTCAGTGAACTAACCAAATGTCTCCAAACTCTTACATTCTTGTGCTTCCACGTTTTCTATTTTGAAATCATTAGTAATCTACCCAATATTTCTACTTCTGTAACTATCCTCAGTGAACTATCTTCCTCCGTGGGCATTACAATCACAGAGACACGGTCCCCAACTACACTGCAACTCCATCTATCTTCTTCATTACGAGTACTGCCCAAGCAGCTGCCTGGTGTGAAAATGGGAAACAACGGAAAGCCATCTTCAGTGTTCGAACCCACTATCTCCTGAAAGCAAGCTCACAGCTGCGTGATCCAATCCGCGTAGCCAATTCGCACGTCTCAGAAGAACTAAGACCAGAATGAACGAATGAAACATTTAACTTTCGAGGCAGTCGGTACGGCTTACTCTCACCCAATATTTGTCATTTGTTTCCAGAAAAGAGTACGTTGAGTTTAACCTCATTAAGTTAGATTACATGGGAAATATTGAAAGGGTTTGTTTCAGTGTTATATCAGATTCCTAGACTAGGATAAAATTCAAGCGAAATTTCAATATAGACAAAAGAACTCGACTTAAAACGCATCACACACAACGAATATGCACCTCGCGCGACCAGTTAATGTAAATGATAAAAATGTAACACATCAAAGCAAACGCCGAGGCGATATTGTTTAAGGTAAAACTGAATTACTGTTACTGAAGCAGCACATGGGCGATTTTATTTAAAACGTCGCTGAATTACTTCGTAATGGCACATTTCATTATTTCAGTGATTTGTAAACTGTGTTCTACTAGCTTAAAACATTCAATGTATGAAAGGAAATTCTCTCCGAAAATTTCACCGGAAAACGTTATATCGTCAAGTCGCGTGCTGTGAAGTCACACTTGCATTGTTAATGGGTGTAAGAACATTAAATCTAGGACTTCAGATTTCCTACGAGCACTAAAGAGGATTTAGCCACCTCAAACTTCGCAAAATACCAAGTTTTTTCCCCTCCTTCATGAGCTAGCATCTCGCGGTCATCCATCGAAGTACAGTAGTGATCAAGTACAATTCCTACGAAAACAAAATTCTGGACCCCAGCGTCTTCGAAAACCGTACAAGTAGTTTGGAAGAAGTAAAATCAGAATGCACATTGTAATTTTGCAAAATATCTGCTGAATTAACTTACTGATACCAACATTTCAACTGAAACTTTGCACTCTTAACCTCATACGTAGGTAGAGAGGGCCGGGCACCGTATTAAGCTGCCAAAGTCATGGCTTGTACCAGCAACTGAATATATCTGCAAGTTCGAATCCGACCTAGGGCATGGTGTGAGCGTTGTCGTCCCTGCGTGTCCAATAGGATATACATTAATAAACATTTCTAATGATAATTACCCTTTATGCGCACATGCATCATAATAATAATAATAATAATAATAATAATAATAATAATAATAACAACAATACCGAGCAACTGGCCGCGCGGTTTGGTCCACGTAACTATCAGCTTGCATTCGGGAGATAGTGTGTTCGAGCCCATCGTCACCATAAGACCTATCTGTATCGGTGCGACGTAAAGCAATTGAAAAATAATACTCTTTTTACGATTTGCTTTACGTCGCACCGTACAGAAAGGTTCTATGGCTACGACGGAATAGGAAAGGACTTTTTTTTCTTTTTTTTTTTTTTGCTAGGGGCTTTACGTCGCACCGACACAGATAGGTCTTATGGCGACGATGGGATGGGAAAGGCCTAGGAGTTGGAAGGAAGCGGCCGTGGCCTTGGTTAAGGTACAGCCCCAGCATTTGCCTGGTGTGAAAATGGGAAACCACGGAAAACCATCTTCAGGGCTGCCGATAGTGGGATTCGAACCTACTATCTCCCGGAAGGAAAGGACTAGGAGTGGGAAGAAAGCGGCCGTGACCTTCATTAAGGCCTGGTGTGAAAATAGGAAACCACGGAATACCACCTGCGGGGCTGTCGACAGTGGGATTCAAACCCACAATCTCCCGAATGCATGTTGACAGCTACATGACCCAACCCGCTCACTCACTCGCTCAATAATAATAATAATAATAATAATAATAATAATAATAATAATAATAATAATAATAATAATAATAATAATAATAATAAAGTAACAATAATGATTTAAATATAAAAGGCAAGGAACTAAATGTGACCACAGAGCCAGTTACAAATACTGGAATATGGGAGCCATTTAGTCAATTCACAGAGGCTTGCGGATTGAACATTGGAAGGCATAGCACTTTATAATGAAGATATATGTAGTCACATGTATGTATAATAACAATAATAATAATAATAATAATAATAATAATAATAATAATAATAATAATAATAATAATAATAATAATAATAAATCCACTCACACGAGGCTGAGGTAATTGAGCCGGGATCGAACACGCGAACTTGATCCCATAAGGCAAGGGCTCTACTGTTTGAGGTACTCAGTCAGGCATGGTCCTCCTAAACTGAGTAAAAGCGATTAATCAAACGTGGATAATTAGCTGGCTGATTGGGTATCAACCAGACTGCCATTTTTTTTTTATTTTAGCAGGTAGAGAGGGGCCAAGGAAAATCAGAAAGTATCATCATGGTTGTCCGGAATTTCAGATGGCTACATCATAATGATTTCAGCCCATCACTTATTACCCATTAACAATCGAGGCGTGAAAAAAGTTTCCATCTTATTTGATTGGGTGTAGCACCGTCACTGTTCGAGGCCAGGCCAGGGGGTCGAGATAAGGTTGAGTAACGCGGCGTGTCTGCGCGAGGCACACAACTATCTAGCTCCATATAAACTCGCTCGCCCTGACAACTAATGGTGCCATTTGGAAGAGACGCTCGAGAAGCCTATCTAAAGCCTGAATGCACGCCATTTTCTCAAAATTTCTCCCATTACAGAATATGATTGCATGTTATCGCCGTAACGACCCGCGGTGAAATACCATGGCTGTACTTTTGTTGGGCTAGAATGCGTGAAAGAGGGAGGTGGAGGGGGAAGGTTGGGAGGACGGTGCAACCAGCCATGCGGTGATTTGGTAACATGGCCTGCAGCCAGTTTTCTAGTGTTGGCAACTGTTTTTTATATGTAATATATAAACACACACACACACACACATATAAAGCACAGTCAGTTGGTCCATTGTTTTCCAATGAATTGATTGTGTCCCTAGCAGGTTGGGCAGGGCTGCTGATCCATCAATACGTCTGCCGGTTTTATTACTGCGCTGCTGCATTATGACGCAGCCTTATCGTTCTCGGCGCACCCTGATGGGATGTGCTTACAAAACGGCACGAGACGTACTTCTCGTGCAACTGCACTATTTATTGTTAGCCACGAAAATGTACAAGAAATAAGGAGATGTACATTGAAACCTCGTTTCTACAACCCCGTTTATGTAATTCCGCATGCCCTGGTAAATAAAATTATATTTAAAGGAATGCTCTATTTAAACGAAAAAGGTATGGATTACACAACGGGTGGTTAATTAACAGGAGCCATAACTGTCCTTCAACACACACCAAACTAAAATATTCGCAATTACTGAGTTAAAACCGACGGTCAGAACCAAGCCCTTTACAGACTAAATGAAATGCACCGGTGGTCAGTTTCAGGGGTGTTTGGATTCCATAGCCTTATTCGCACTATTGCTCTACCTTCAAATACAATAATTTTAATACTCAACTATATAATTTAGATCATAATCAAAACAAAAAGGACCTTTACAAAGGCACGAGATAATTTACAGGTACTGAAGTACTTTTTCTCTTCTGGCCTGCGCACGTCAGGGCTTCAGACCAAGTATGTAAATAGAGTAATTATATTTCGAATAAATAGTGTTCTCTGAATTTCTTAGTTTTTCCTACGTTACCTTATCATGACCGCAAAGTTGATTATCGGTGCAATTCAATAATTTTTGGGGTCGACGAATGGTGGAAACTTCTAAATTCCTCCGACCTTCAATATCAGCCAATATTTCCACTTCTCCGGTTGTTACAGGGTCAGGAAAAAGCATACCCACGCACAGAGGATTTATACATTTAATTCTGGCTTAATACAGTACACTTTGTTTACAATTTGCTTTATGTCGCACCGACACAGATAGGTCTTATGGCGACAATGGGATAGGAAAGGCCTAGAAAGTAGGGAGGAAGCAGTCATGGCCTTAATTAAGGTATCGCCACGGCATTTGCCAGGTATGAAAATCGCAATTACAGCTTCCACTAATTTTCTTACTGATTGTAATAAGGTTTTCATGACATCGAGTAGAGAAGACTCGAACTGCTACGAAATTTAATTTATTAAGAAGACCCATACGTAGCGTAAGAAGTTAAAACGTAGAAATGCAATTTTTACACCCAAGACACCTTTGTTCAGCTCTGTTTTAACATTTCTATTGCCGACTTTGGGTCCGTTTCTGCACAAACGGTCCCATTTGTACCCTCTACATCATCAATGTAGAACACCATCGAAGCAAATTTGGAGATATTATCTCATAGGACTTCCGAAATAGGCTACACTTTCCCATTCAATGAAAATGGTATTGCTGTTGTACTCGATATCACCATTGTATCGTAGAACTAAATACTAACGAAGTGTGGACACGTAATTCCTTAGAAGTTTATAATTATTTAAGAATGTCCATTCCATTGTAATTCAATTCTTTGCTTTAATCTCATTCACAAAGCTAATAATATATTCCCCTGAGAGTCGGCCAACTCAGTTCAATTCAATGGGCGTTCATATATCTTGAATTAAACAAGAACTTGGCACCGAATTCAACATCGCCACTTAACTACTACTCCTTGGTCATTTTCACGCTCAAGCTCTTTAATCTACAGAACGTCTCTATTCTCTCAAGCCGCCGACTTGTTTTAAGGGTTAGTATATTGCTTGCCGCTTGACTCGGGTTCGATTCTCAGCTCTCCCGTGGAGGGTTAGAAGTTAAAATATATAAAGACGTACTTTAATATCCAGTGCTGACGATTATTACTGTAAAGCAAGTGTCATATCGCACAGGAGTTATAAAATGCAGGGACCATATGAGGCGTTCCGAATCGTAAGGGCGAACTCCATACACGCTTGTTTCGAGGAAATGCAGATTAAAACAATTCTGTGTTCGGCGATCTCAACAACATTTTTCTACTAACTCTCTTATTCTTATTTATGTCAATGGTGGTTTAACCTCGCACTAACTTCGGTTTTCCATGACTGTGGGGTAGAAAAAGGCTAGAACAGGGAAGGAAGAAACCGTGGCCTTAATTAAGGTACAACGGTTCAAAATCTTAAACAATTTTAAAATAAATAAATAAATAAATAAATAAATAAATAAATAAATAAATAAATAAATAAATAAATAAAGCATGATTTGATAGAATCTTGAGCCTGTTATTTCAAGAACGGAACATTTGAGGCGTATTCTGTTTCATTAGGTGTTTTCTTTTCCAGGCATTTTCTTGCGTTATTTTTGACAGACTGGAAAACTTCTAAAGTTGCATAAAAAGTAATTAGATAGTTCAGTACCGTACAGCTTTTCCCGGCAGTAACTTCGTTTTCGCGTAGGATAGGTCTGAACGACGGCCAATACTTTTAGCCGAACTCTACGGTACATTTGCAGTCGAAATTCATGCTAAACCAAACCAAACCCCCTGGCGCAACAGCCCCAAAGGGCCTTGCTCTACCAAGCGACCGCAGCTCAGCCGGAAGGCCTGTAGATTGCGGAGTGTCGGTACGACGAAACCCCTCGGCCGTTATTCTTAGCTTTCTACACCGGTGCCGATATCTCACCGTCAGATAGCTTTTCAACTGTATTCACGTACGCTGAGCGGACCTCGAACCAACCCTCAGATCCAGGTAAAGCCCCTGACCTGCCCGGGAATCGAACCCGGGACCTACGGGTAAGAGGCAGGCACGCTACCCCTACACCATTGGGCCGACTTACTGTCATGCGCTATAGTAAAATAGCTAACAATTATCGTTTCCGTATGCCATCTCAAAGATATCGTGTTCAATATTCCTCCAGTAACTTTGTTCTACAATTGAATATCACGCATCACTGAGTGGTATGTGTTGTTCTTTCGATCATTAGCTGAACGGCATGGTACGAATATCGTACTTCTTATGTAACTGTGAGCGACTTACGGGAACAGCTAACTAAGATTTAAAACGCCACATGTGAGGTTAACAGTTGAGAAGGCTTCTGGATTCGTACCCTCATCTCATCCAAACCACCATTACTTCCCATCACAGCTACAGACATGTTTGCCTATCTCGAGAGCTCAGTGTTATTTCTAATTCCCGGCTTACCTCCTGCATGAACCGCCAGCTGACGCTGTTCTGCTCTCCCACGAAGTAGCTGAGCTGACTTACATTTGGCAGCGCAAGGAGAGAGCCACAATCTCAAAACAAGCAGCAGCTGGGGCATCTTGATTGATGGGTGCACAACCAAACTGAAGTTGTCCTTCGTAAACCTGCTTGTGTTCAGCTAGCAGAAAGAAAGGCTAAGTCCATTACCTCCAGAACATTTTTATAATTTCTCTACGGAGGTCGTCTGAATAAGACACAATGAAACTAACAAACAAGCTTAGTTTACGTGGGGAACAAACGAATTATTCACATTACGATCGGAGACACTCAAGAGAGCTATAAATAATAATAATAATAATAATAATAATAATAATAATAATAATAATAATAATAATAATAATAATGTTTTACGTCCGCTTACTTGGCTGGAAGGTCAGCGTCGCAGGCTACGTTTCAGAAGGTCCCAGGTTGGATTCCCGGCCGAGTCGGGGATTTTAATCCCGTCTGATTAAACCCACAGACTCGGAGACTGGGCTCTTTTTTGTCTTAATAAACAACTCCCCATATTCATTGAACACTACCAATCACTACGAAAAACGCTCAATAGTGAATACATTCCTCCTCACAGGGTTGGCGTCAAGGAGAATAAGGAGGTGGTTTTATGTCCTAATAGCTATATTTAAGGTTCTGAAAGACGCAGAGATACCAGAATTTCGTCCCGCGGGAGTTCTGTTACGTACCGTTACGTGGCAGTCGTATCTGTGCACCATTAATACTACCGGACTGAGCCGAGAACGAACCCACCAAGCTGGACTCTACAGTCTCAGCCACCAGCCCGGTGGGTGTATTGTGTACCTGTTGAATGTTCAGGATATATAAATAGATCTCCTTAGATACCACTTGGACTCTTATGTCTATGATGTTAGATGATATAGGCCTACAGACTGGCTCGGGTCTGGATTGTTACTTTTAGTGTCCGTCTTCAGTTACTTTCTTCTTTACTCACAAAAACAAAACTGTGCGAAAGAGCCCTGCATCAACGTTCCCTTTCCTGTACTACAAATATAGTAACTAGACGCACCCCATACAGAAAGACTTCACACTTCGTTACAAGGAACATTTTGTGAAGTGCCTGACAGATTTGTGGGTCATGATGTGGACATCTGTTAAGCACAATTGTAAATGACAAAAAACACATTGGACGAATGATCCATTTTTGTGGCTGGGAGCTGAGTAACTCGAATCTTCAGTGTACCGGATAATATTGTCAGGAATATCAAAGGCATCACATTCAACTGGAAACGTTCTTTCTTCTAGACATGCTTAATCATGTTACTGAACATGGGGGCGCTTATATGATGGATAAGCACATGAAGGTTAATGGTAGCGTTACGGCTCTGGTGGTCAATAATAATGTTATCGAGCAAAACTCACTCAAAAAACGTTTGGTGAACTTCTTCCATTGACGAAAAAAGCAGACATCCAAGTGTTGAACAATGGAACTTGCACAAGGAGCAATGATTGTATAGATGGAGTGAAACTGAACAAGTGAGCATGAGCAGCTAAACTTGCGTTACTGACATCCAGTGGATTATTTATGTCTTTTTACAGAAGATAAATATCCGCCAAGCACTCTGCGAATGTTCCTTGTTAGGCGAGGAAAAGCTTACCAGACAATTTCACTGATAATTCACGAAATCTTCCCCGGAGGATCAAAACAGCTTCCGTATTGGAGCATATAAAGACATACCGGCATCAAATCTCGTTTCAGTGTGCAGAAAAAAAACTGAGCTTCAATTACTTCAACATCCAAGGTAATTTTACTAGTTCACATCTTCTATCCTAATGAATTCAAAGAATGGGCATCAGCAATATTCTTCTAAAATTACTGCAATAATTACATTTGTGAGTGTGAACTATTCTCTCGCTGCTGGTTTCACGTGGCACCAACTCATCATCGCAACGATAGGATAGGACACGGCTAGGACTGGGAAGGATGTATCCGTGGTCTTCATTATTATACAGCCCCAGCGTTTGTCTGGTGTGAAAATGGGAAACCGCGGGAAGCCATCTTCTGGGATGCCGACAGTGGAGTTCGAACCCGCTTTCTTCCGAATGCAAACTAACAGTTACACGGCCTGAATTATATAGCCAACTCGCTCAGTCGAGTGTGAACTCTTGTCTGATAACCAGTCTCGATGTAGTGACGTACTTCTGTGTGTGCGCGCGCGTGTTAAATTCGACCCAGCACAGAGAATTGATCCCAGGCCTGTGAGGCGAGAATAGCTGCACTAAATGAAATTTCTCAGCAGTAGTTTTAAGTACTCCAATTTTACGATTTGTGTACCTTTTTCTGCTTCGTCTCTCTCCCGGTTTATATTGCACACTGAATGCATAACATAGGCGTGTTATTATAAGTAGTTAACAAGATAAACAAAACCACAAACGTCCACAGCAATTATATTTTTATTATTTACTGACGTGTCAGCTGACAAAGGCCTTGGGTGTTCGCTGTAACAGCATGTCACATCACAAGAATAAAAACTATATCCATTATGTGCAGCAGTGAAATTTACTGTTTGACAAGTAGTATATATTGTCACTTCAAAGAAAAACCTTCTTTCACCTGGAAATATTATGGAAGTCCTCGAATGTTCTGAGTGAAATATGGTAAAATTATGAGTACTCAACCCCTTGAGTGACGTATCCTTCTGCCTATATAGACAAGGCATCTAATTCCACTACAGCCGGTCGGCACTTAAGGGTAGTTTTATGCAAGAGGCTCGCGTCATTCTTCTTTTTATCCTTATTATTATTACTATTATGCAATTTAAATAATTTTACAAACTCCGCGTTACTTAAGAGAGACTTTTGAATGAAACTGGCCTGTTAATACTATTTTATAACATTAACAGTAAACACGTAAAAAAATCCTATGTTTTACGAAGACAAACTAGTTACTGTATACGCAATTACTGTATAAGTAGGACATTTTCAACGGGATAGTTATTGAAAACAACTTTGAAATATTTCTCCGGGCGGGTTGGCTATGCGGTGCACGGCGCGTTGCTCCAAGTTTACATCAAGGTTCGAAATTGTCTGCAGCCTTGAAGAGGATTTTCCACGGTTTCCCAATATCACATCTGTTAAATGCCCTTCCCATTACTTGGAGGGATGTATTCAGTATTACGCGTTTTTGTGTTGGTTGGTAGCGTGTACGTGAAAAGGAGTGTACTGGGACAAAAAATGTCACCGAGTCGGAGGAATTACCCGACGCAGTTACATTCCTCGACCCGGTACGGAATCGAACCGCGAGTTTCTGAACCAAAGGCTTCGACGCTGACCATCCAGCTACTCTCTCTCTCTCTCTCTCTCTCTCTCTCTTTTTCTCGATATCCTGAGTCCACCCGTAAAGCAAATTTGGTCCGAAAACAAATCGGAATAAAGATAGTTACGTCCGGAGCCGACATCTCTCCTGAAAAATACCGTTGATCGCAACTGCGAGCTCACTGAACTGGCTTTGCTGCAATTCGATTTAATCTCACTTACGGTACTAATTACAATCCTAGGAGAATACGCACCCTAAATACAGTACCTTAAATGATCTACATATTCCACTTTTGTATTCCCAACCTGACATTCAATTCTCTAAGGTTTCTTCCCTACTGACATCAATTTAGTCTTGGAAAGGTCAATGTTCCTACGATACTCATTGCACCTGTTTTCAAGTTCTAAGATATCAGATCGCCGGCTTTCAGCACAGTGTGCCATTAAGAGCAAGTCGTCAACATAGGCCTAAATGCTTATAACATTTCCAACTGTCAATTGACAGCACACGGCCCATGTAAACTATGAACAACTAAGTTGGAAGATTATCGCCTTATCTAACGCCTGTTACTACCTTGAACCAAGAACTCATTCTACCACCAATTCTCACTACAGCCTAATTGTCAACAAAAATACATTTGAATTTACATAATCTACCCTTAATCGCAAAACCCCCAGTGCGGCTAACATATTTTCCATTTGTACTTGTCAAATGCCGTCTCTAGATCTATGAATCATAAACATAATCGTATTCCTCTCGTATTTCCCCATTACCTGACGGATACTGAACAGAACCATCCCCTGTTCATGGAGAAATAGTTGCCAATAAGGAAAGAATGAAAGTGGAGCAGGAAAGCATGCACCCCTTGTATGGGGAAGAAGCGCACCCTCAACGAGTGAAGTCAAGGAACAGTTTCCTTCGAACATCGAAGGTACTTAGATCCAGTGCTGAAAAAGGCAGGTTAAAACTATCGAGGAATAAGACCTCCCTCCTTCCTGGTTAGAAACGATTTTCTGAATATTTACCCCCTGGTCATGACAAGGATTAGCTAACTTGGAAGTCCCTGAATAGGCTGAGATCAGGAACTGTCTGGCAAGATGGGGCTACATTGAAGAAAACTGTATTCAATGTGATTGTGGAGAAGACCAGTCTGTTCAGCATATGCTTCAATTTCGACTGTGTCTAGCTTCCTGCACAGATGACCGTTACCAGACCACAGAAAATGTACTGGAAGGGGCCAGTTATATAGGCTGTGTAAAATGTACCTTTCTGTTGCGAGAATATATATATTGAAAATCTGATCCTGACAGCCCCTACTGTAGTCTCAATTCACACTGAATTTCATCCAACTTATTCTTAACCACTGATCGCACCCTCCATTCCAAAATGCCAGTGGATACCCTACCTTGCATACTGATCAATGTAATACCTCGATAGTTGTTGCAATCCTTCCTGTTCCTTTGCTTACAGACAGGTGCAATTACAAGGCACCATGCTAATGTTATTGCTCTATCAAGCCATTCCATCCCTGTCTTCCCACTATATTTCATGTCTAATATCTTTTATTCTTGCTGCTTTATGACAATGTAGTTATTTGCCAACCTTTCCACTTCCTCAGAAGTGATTTTCACTATCACCACAGACCTACCTCCCTTGCTGTTTCTACTACAGCATACCTGTATGCCACCCGTTCTCTTTCTATACCCTGAACCTGCTTACTACCTATTGTTTGGAACGTTTCACTAATTATCTATCCTCCTCCTGGAGATTTTCTACCGTTATTAGTCTACAAACAGGTTTCACTGCCTCTATCCTCGGCCTACAGATGCTTAGTTCACTACAGATCAGAACAGTACCGAGCGAGTGGCTGTGCGGTTCGCTTAAGGCAGGTATCAAATTTTATTCGGGAGACACGGGGTTCGAAACCCACTGTCGACAGCCATTTCCTGTCCCATCTGTGCCGGTACGACGTAGGCCTAAAGCAAATTGTGAACAATAACATTTAAAAAACCAGATAGTGGTCTGTATCACTGTATCCTAACAGATTTCCTGAATTCAAAGTCGATTATATATACACTATTATGGATCTGGTGCCCCCCCCCCCCCCGATGTGTAGCGGTGAACAGCCTTATGCATGAAGAATGTGTTCTTAACTGCTAATACCAAACTAGCATAGAAGTCCAGTAAACGCTTCCTATTCCTAATTAATTTCCGTATCTTCCCCACATTTACCAATCACCTTATCCTATCCTTGCTTTTGGACCTGACTGATGTCACTCAGTCCTTCAGAAAACTTGCCAAATTCTTCTTCATCTGCACCTTCACATGGTAAATACTCTGAGACAATTCTCATCCTAATCCTCCAGTTTCTAAACCTACGCACATAATTTGGTAATTGACGTGCCTAACAGAAACTATGTTGCGTGCAATAGTACTGTATTCCTGATGAGTCCTACCCCACAATATACCCTTTCCTTTTTAACACCTGTTGAGAACACTTTATAATCTTATCTCTTCCTCGTTATCTCCCTTTACCCGAATATCATTAATTCCTAACACATCCAGACACATCCTCTTTGCTCACTCAGCCAGTTCTTCGTTTTTCTTTCCTTCTTCCTTTCTTCCATAAGCCCCATTAATATCGATAGTTCCCATCGAATTCCATTTCAATCGCCAAGTTGTTTCCGAGGAATGCCTCGCCTCTCAAAAGTAAGACTCCTTTACTCCCACAGGTCCGAGGCTTGCTTACAACGTTCTGACCGTAATCGGTATAAATTCTGTGAAGCAGGATGTTACCCTACTTACGCACAGTCCCAGTGAGATTCACTCCCCTAACGGGTTAGGGACCACAAGTGGATTTTAGTCCTAGCCGTCTGAACACGAGAATTATTTGAGATGCCCACTCCTATTCCATAGCAACTGGTATCCGGACTCTCAGGACCACATACTAGGCCACTGAGTCCTTGCCCCTGTTTCACGAACTAGGACCGACCACGGAAACCTACGCTACGAACAGCTAACGAGCCAGGGAAAACTAATAATGTTATTGGCTTTACGTCCCACTAACTACTTTTACGATTTTGAGACGCCGAGGTGCCGGAATTTAGTCCCGCAGGAGTTCTTTTTCGTGCCAGTAAATCTACCCACTCGAGGCTGGAGTGTATGAGTACCTTCAAATACCACCGGACTGAGCCAGGATCGAACCTGCCAAGTTGGGGTCACCGGGCGAGTTGGCCGTGCGGTTAGGAGCGCGCAGCTGTGAGCTCGCATCCGGGAGAGAGTGGGTTCGAACCCCACTGTCGGCAGCCCTGAAGATGATTTTCTGTGGTTTCCCATTTTCATACCAGGCAAATGTTGGGGCTGTACCTTAATTACGGCCACGGCCGCTTCCTTCCCATTCCTAGGCCTTTCCCGTCCCATCGTCGCCATAAGACCCATCTGTGTCGGTGCGACGTAAAGCAAAATAGCAAAAGCTGGGGTCAGAAGGCCAGTGCCTCAACCGTCTGAGCCACTCAACCCGGCCCAGAGAAAACTAAGACCTCCATGCGCTAGCTTAATAATGACGGTGGTTACAAAATCGTGTGGTTAACATCAGTCGTACAAGTGATTGTAGTGCCTAAACAGTTCCCTGAAAAGGGATTCTTCGACGTGCCAATGAATCTGCTGACACAGATCGCTTGCATTGTAGCACTCCTAAATGCCCGGGATTCAATCCAGTAACCTGCAGGAAAGCAAACGAGTAATTAACCAAATTAGCTGTGTGTAGGCGGTCCAATTCCATTTTATTTTCTGCTTTTCTCAGAGAAGTATTTGTTCGCGAACAGTAATGTAATGTGAATTAGGGATTACACGTGAAGTTAGAAACCGACTTAGTATTTTGTACGAAACAAACATACGAGTGGAAAACACGCCATTATTCTGCAGCATTATTTTTTCCGCCAATCCATTAGCTGAAAACTTGAAAGGTGGACAATACACAGCACCTTTTGTCGTCTGCCACAAAATTCCCAATGCTGTCGCAGTAGTCATTGGTTCTGACCCACAGTATTTGTTCTGACTTGTTTTCTGTCGTAATTAATATGTGATATAATTTCAAAATTTACATCAACTTACGGAGCTTTTACCTAGTATTACATGAGGGTAGACTTATGTCTAAATGGTACAGGATGTTAAAATGGCATTACGAGAGGCAGGAGTGGTAAACTTTTGCCCAGAAGAGATTCTTTTGACATGATAATTACTTCTAATTATATACACTTAGAAACACCAGCACTACATCAATGCTGTTGAGAATCGTTGGAATCTTCCGGATAATGTTCATTAATATCCTAGCCCCCAGTAATGGCTCACAATGTTCCCGTAAGGTCTTATGCAGACGGGCATCTCAACTCCAGTGCAGTCACCCTACAAGAAGCTCTAATGAAACTCGAATGACAAGGACGGGAGTGCTAATGACAACATGAGAGTATCGTAACATCAAGTGGGACCGGTTTCATCAGTTCAGCACGAAGCACGAACCACCAAGCATCACATTCTCATGAAGACATCATTATGGCAGTCATGTTAACATCTTTGCTCACTTCGCCCAAACACTCACTGAGAACAAGCATATCACAGAATAAAAGGTGAAAAAAGTTCCCCGTTTTCTGCTCGGCAACTTCAAAGTTAGACGTGCACAATTTACTGCTGGCGTACCTTGAAGCAACATAAAATGCAAATCATCAGAATCATCCCTGCTGTCAACAGTTAGTTGCCCTGTGGTGCATTTACACATAGTAATAATGTGATACCTCTGATGCCTCGGTATCCGATGTTGCGAATGACGCTCTACGCCAGCTTTGAATAAGCTACCAGGAAGGTTTTTCAAATAATCTGATTTTAACTATTATCCACAACTGAATAGAACCAAGCTATCGTGATCACAGCCTTCTGATTCACGTGGACACTCGACCTCGGGACATAACTTTCCATTTCGGAAAGTCCATATTCACCTGCTGGGATTCGAATCACGGCCACGTGCGTAGAAATCGGTGACGATGTCTCTTGAATATGAGGTCCTGACAAAAATAAGCGACGAATCATGAAAAATTCCAAGTTACTTTATCCGGATAAATGATGCGATTGGGGATCGGGAGTGGGTTAAGATGGAGGAAGGCATCTTTTTTACAATCTGCTTTCCATCGCACCGACACAGATAGGTCTTATGGCGACGATGGGATAGGAAAGGCCTAGGGGCGGGAAGAAAGCGGCCGTGGCCTTAAGGTACAGCCCCGGCATTTGCCTGGTGTGAAAATGGGAAACCACGGAAAACCATATTAAAGGTTGCCGACAGTGAGGTTCGAACCCACTATCTCCCGGATGCAAGCTCACAGCTGCGCGGCCCTAACCGCACGGCCAACTCGCCCGGTGGAGGAAGGCTCAAGCTGGATATAAATTGGATGAAAATGAAAATCGACTGCCTGTTTCCAGTCATTCGACAGGGTGAGGAATGGAATGAATGAAGCCCCCATCTAGCCGCGAGGATAGGAACTGAGCTGGCTGCCGAAGCCTGTCGTACTCAACTCGGGCAATGATTATTGACTGACAGATGAAATTATATTGGAGAGTGTTGCTGGAATGAAAGATGACAGGGAAAACCGGAGTATCCGGAGAACTAATTACAACAGATAGGGAATCTGCCACCTGGGCGACTGCCCTAAATGCAGATCAGTATTGACTGATTGATTCATTCATTGAAAAACAAGTCCCGTTTCCGCTCTGTCCAGCACAAATCTCACATGTAGTGACCGAATTTGAACCACAGAACCCAGCGGAAAAGACCGGCGCGCTACCGGCCAAGCCACGAAGGCTCCATCAAGTAAAGATGAAGATGAAAATTAAGACGCGATTCTTCCAATAACCAACGAAATTGAGCATTAGCCTACACTTAACCGCCGGCACAACCACATGTATTTATTTTAAGTCTAGGAAATCGCACACTTTAAGTGAACGACGACGAAATACCGTTATATCACGGAATGAAAACGTATAATAAAATACTTTCATGCATACCCTCCGAGATACTGAGCTCCTTCACTACTGACGACAAAAAGCTATCAATATGGACAAGAAATTACTTGGTAAAAAAGACCAAACCAGGTGCAATAGGCATTACAGTTCGGAGAGTACGAGATAACGACTACCATCTGAGGTCAATACCTCAATGTATCCTGGGCATGTTCCGATCATTAATCAGAAGAGGGGTTCCCTCCCGTATCGGAGTTCCGGCTAGCGCGCTCTAGCCGATAAGCCTGCAGCAGGATGTGGCGCTCCATGCATCACCTGTCCCCTACATCCTGCCATCCAAGGAGAGAGCTCTGAAACTGGGTGGAGCAAAGCACCCCTAGTAGTCCGCCATAAACTTCCAAGCGCTATCATAGTAGCCACTGGTTCTACCGTAACTAATATTTATTTTCATTATTTCATCTTACTATACTTCTCATATTAATTTATCCATGGCGGACATGATTTGTGCAGTTTAAGAAGTTTAAATTAACTTGTGGAGATTCGTCTAAGATCGCATAAGGGTAGAATTATGTTTGAATGCTATGGGATGTTAAAACGGCATTAAGAGGGATAGGACTGCTAAACTTTTGTCCAGAAGAGAGATTATAAGATGTGACATTGACACACGTGTCTCGTACTTAAGCACTAATAAATGTCCACTGACTGCACCAGGATTCAGTGCGACAACCTTGCACAGCAGGCGAGCGGCGAATCATATTCATGAAAAAGAAAAACCCAGCTGAATATCGTATTGTCTTTTAAAAATCAAGAATGGTTCAGCAGTTTGACAATAATTCAATCTTTTGGGGAATATCAATCTCTTCACGTCATACATGAAACATTTCAAGATACCAAAATAATATGTAGACAGTCATACGAATAGGGATATAGTTTCATAACAGGAAATACCACAATATTTTTATTTCGTAGTTAAAGTAATTAAAACATCAAGGATAGATTTGATGGGGCAATTAATACATGGAAGGTAATATCAAACAAGAGAGGATAATATACTTGACTGAATTATTTCAATGGCAGGCCTGTCCTATCCCATAACAAAAGAAACCGTGAAAATATTTACAAACATGGCCAATCATTTTCCTACCTCACGTAGGCCAACCTACTGGATTCAGTCAGGGAAAGAGCTTCAATAGCATATAACAGTAAATCATATTACTGTTCCTAATAATAATAATAATAATAATAAATTCTTCGACCGTTCGATTTCTTGTGCACCAACCAAAAATCTGATGGCGGATGTATGTATCCTGTGGGTCCAGAATTTTTTGGTTCCATCCACAGTTGTGAAGTCACACCCACAGATGTGATAAAATATTTTGAAATAACCGCCGTGATTGACTAATGTCTGTATTATCTTAAATATAACTGGTCTACATAAAGAACTGATGCACGAGTGGGACTGTAGTTAAAGATGAAGTTTTCATAACGCAGCCAAGGAACTTAATGGGGCTATCAAATACCTGAACTTCAAAAGATGACTGTCGGCAAACCCACTGCTTACAAATGTGCAGAAACTACCGAGACACATATAAGTAAGACAACAATCGGAAACAGAGTTCCGTCCAGTGAAGTAAAAGTTTTCTGCTAAAATGAAAGACGTGAGATGGAAACAATATCACGTCGAAGTTTCTTGGAAAAGAATTCACCTAACCAAGGAACTCGTGAATTAAAAAAGAACGGCACTGCGAGGAGAGGGAAGGGAAACCTCCCTTTTGTCCAAGCCGTCTGCCATCGATCCCGTGTCGGTCCTATACCCCGAGCCGCCATTGCTACCCACTAAACTTCTCCAATTACTTTTGGACTCCCCAGGGGTTTAGCTGGCTAACAGCACTGAAAGAAGTCGGCAATTGTGCCAAGCTCTTAGGATTTTACTTTCCAGCCCAGTGGATCAGACAGCCCGTACTGGAATACTGAAGTAGGCATTCAACCTAGAACCTCTTCCACAGTAGTATGGATGCACGAACAAGAAGATGGAGCCCTTGAAGCTTGTCCCCTAAATCGGTAGGCCTATACAGGAGGGATTTTAGGACTGGTTAGACTCGTATTTCAATGAAAGGAACCACACGCTGCGTAATCAGTAATTCATTACCAGAATTCTTCGTTGCCCACCCCAGAGAAGAAAAGTGTGAAGAGTCATTCGGACCATAAAATTTACCATTAATTAGGAAGGTAACAAAATAGCGATAACAGCCCCATATCCAAACGTTCAGAGAGAACAAACATGAATAGAGAGAAAAACGAATGTCCTGAAATTACGATACTATAATGACTTTAATCTGGGCATCACTCGAATATGGCATTTGAAATTCCCTATCGTCACTGAAAATCTCTGGCGAACTCATTTGGTGAAAATGTTAAGTTAATTCAAGCCGTTATATTCAACAAACGGTATATTTCACAACGTGTTCATATCACCAAGTGATAAACAAAAAATACATCCTACGGAGTAGGTACTTTTCAAACGACCGGATAGGTACAATTTGTATGTTCAGTCTTCAACCCTAAGGCTGGTTGGATCCTCAACAGCACTGATACATGGTCTAAGCATTGCTGAAGAGGCATACTAGTGGAATGAGGAGTGTAAGTATCGATAATAGCGAATCAATCCTCTACTGGCCTTTCAAAAAGAGCTCTTACCCTAGAACCATCCATGCAATGGGCCATTACAAAATACTAAACATTTTGCCCATAGTTGTAAAAAAGGAGGAAAAATATATAGGCTCGTGTCACTTGACAAAGCAGCACCTCAACTTCATAACCCAGCATGTACAGTATGTAAGACTGGGAAACCTCTCCCACCTCTCCCTATCTCTCTCTCTCTCTCTCTCACACACACACACACACACACACACACACACACACACACACACACACACACACACACACACACACACACACACACACACACACACACACACACACACACACACACACACACACACACACACACACACACACACACACACACACACACACACACACACACACACACACACACACACACACACACACACACACACAACCATATAATCCCCACGGTAACAGCTGCACCTATTCCAGTACCGTACTGTAGCCAGTTGAAACTTTCTATCCAATCAGTATCAAATGCTGAACCCCCTTTGTCCGTTTCAAATTACAATCCTGCAAACCAAACGAGCTGCATTTGCAATTTGCATGACGGTCAGGTAAAGCACGTCTTTTCACGAGCCCAGTGAATGGCTGTGCTAAGTTTGCAGGTGACGCGTTAAGCTGCAAAAGCGCCTTCGTTATCTGTGTTGAACGGAGGAGAGGTATTTCGGGAGGGGCTCATTTGGAATGTGCAATGGGGTTCTAAAAGGCTACCCACTCGAAAACGACAAGAAAAACCATTTTCTTTTGCTTTGCAGTTAAGCTGTACCTGCACTGAAAGGGAATTTCTGCCGTGTATGAGCGCCACCCGCCAGTCCGTAGATAAAAAGCAGCCTCCTTTCCCCTCCCTCCGACACGGAATGTTTTACAATATGGGCTGTCCCTTTATTGCGTCCCATGTACTCCCAGTCCCAAGTGTGACCCCACCCTTTCAAATATCCGGGGATGAGGGAGGAGGTCTCATTACAGCATAGACCTCCACCCTGCACCGCCCAAGCTTTCCTTCCTATGGCTTCAGCTGGGGATACGTCCAATGAGCGCGGGATTTGCAATTCAAGTGCGCCTGCTACACCCAGCCAGGCCACCCTAGTTCCATAAACATTGTGGCAGCCATCTACCGAAGTATCTCCAGAATGCTGACAATAGAACAATAGAATTACTGCTTGCTTCGTTAACAAAATGAGCCAACTTCAATATCACTCATTCACTTAGAACGGTAGTAAGATATCGATTGTTTAGAAAGCTGAAGCTTACAGGCATAGCACACAAAAGTTTCCGTGCGTATTACAGTAATGTCGCAAGATAAAACTCTGTAACGCGCATGAGCTCGTAAACTTGTATTATACAGTCACGGATATGATACATTCAGTCTTCACAAAAGAACAACCTACTTTCTCGCTCGGATCAGTACTTTTGTACTGAACAATGGAAACATTGCAGACCCACCGGCTAAAGAAATGTTGAAGAAGAATTTATGTTTCTTCAAACAGAATTCCTAATGACCCTTTGTCCCCAATGCAACATAGTTTTAACTGCCACGGTCATCAACAACAACGGAACAAGTCTGAAACTACGATTTTGTTTTACACTAGTTGACGGTATAAACAACCTAATAAACAGGTTGTCTCCTGGATATAGCAAGGATCTCAATCAGTAAAAAATATCACCATCAATGGGTAAAATCATGTTGCATAATCTAGAACAGGGACTTCAAAACTATGATTGGACTTATTCGAATTACTGATGCTGAAGTTAGACGAAAATGGATAAAAGTAATGAAGATACTACTGTATTAAGAATTAAGCTCATTTCTTTTTTTTTTCATTCTGCCTTCAAACGGACCCAGTATTAATATTTGAAACGTTATTTTGATTATTAATATTACAATTGCACTGTCTACCGTAAGAGGAAAAATCAACATATGAACAATTCATGTATTTGAAGTTATGAGGTTCGTTATATTTACTCCGGGGGCTACCCCAGTGGATCTCAATTACTTCTAATTTTGTAGGGGCAAAGTTAGAACAATAATATGATCAATTATTAATTGAAGTCAACTTGGATAGATGGCACACCAGGCAAATGCTGGGGCTGTACCTTAATTAAGGCCACGGCCGCTTCCCTTCCTAGCCCTTTCCCATTCCATCGTCGCCATAAGACCTGTCAGTGTCGGTGCGACGTAAAGCCACTAGCCACTAGTGTCTCATGGGCGTATAATCGGGATTAAATCGTAATATACCGGGCGACTTGGCCGTGCGGTTAGGGGCGCGCAACTGTGAGCTTGCATCCGGGAGTTAGTGGTTTTGAATCCCACTGTCGGCATCCCTGAAGATGGTTTCCATGGTTTCCCATTTTCACACCGGGCAAATGCTGGGACTGTACCTTAATTAAGGCCACGGCCGCTTCCATCCCCTCCTAGCCCTTTCCTATCCCATCGTCGCCATAAGACCTGACTGTGTCGGTGCGACGTAAAGCCACTAGCAAAAAGAAACCGTAATATAGGCCTACTTCATTACAGAAATTATTTTCTGAAGGTGTTATAGTTTTCTTTTCCTATTGGGCAGAGATCAGGACCTTGCTGACTGAAATACAAGAAGCTAGATGAACTGCGTAGGAACATTTTCTCATTTACGAAGGAGACTCAAAAACCTTTTAACTTTCAAAAGTTCATCAAATTAATGTGAACGCTTTCCACAACGTGAGGGCACCAGAGAGCATAATTTATACTGCGATGACAGACATACACTTCTCTTGCGACGTTTATTTGAGCAAAATTGACAACCATGATTCTTCTTTTTTTCACTAAATTGTCTTGTTCTAGCATGCAATGCTATGTCGTGTGTCGTACATGGCAGAAACTGAACTATACACCCCGAATATTTAAAAACAATACTTTAAAAGTAAAATGAGGGGGATTACATTTTTTATTTATTCTTCTACAGTGTACTATTGCACAAGAACATACAAAGAATAGCGCTTTCCGTGGAATGACTGTAATATCAGGAGTTCATTTAAACAACAACTCACTGTTCGGATAAGTGGTAGTGTGTCGGTGCCGTAACTCAAAGATTGCGGGTTCAAACCCGAAAGAGGAAATCAGAATGTTAAAGAACAGTTAAGTCCTTTCGGCATTCCACGTCGTATGTTGTCGGCATGTTAAAGATCTCTGGAGGCATATTTGGTGTTCAACTGATAATATTAATTGCAAATCAGCTACAGGTCACCCAAAATAGTTCCGATTTCTCTGCCATTTTGAACAAGGAAAGGAAACGTCGAAATTGACACGCAGGCATCCTGAATGGCGCTGAATTACGGTAGCCCTATTCATGGCGGACATAGATATGTACAATACTTACGTAGAAACTCACTTAAACAGCAATAAAAAACATGAAATAAAATAATTATATTCATACCAAGATTAGATATCTCACAATATTCTACATTTTAATTTTTCAATTATCATATCAGTTAAAACTAGCTCCCCTACATATTGCATCAAATTCCCGATCAAAAACCAATTTAACTGTCGTCGTGATTACGTCAAGATAGAACAAACCGTCATTTTCACGTCTCAACAAGCAACAATTTCTGAAATGGAACTTTTATGGAGAAGTTTTCAGCTGTGAAGTACGTTTCGTAATTTGATTTATGAATCCTATGACACGAGGAAGCGAGAACGTGAAGTAACGAACTGCTTACCTTCTGCTCATCAATCAGGTATGATCCAACGTATACAGCCTTGTTCCTGATAATTAGACAAGTTGCAGAGACTGCTTTATCATACGATTCACTTCTTTTAAAGTAATTTCTATTTTGTTTTACATTAAATCACGCTGTAAGGATTTTTTTTTGCAAGTTGCTTTACGTCGCACAGACACACACAGGTTTTATGGCGACGATGGGGCAGAAAAGGGCTAGGAGTGGGAAGGAAGCGGCCATGGTCTTAATTAAGGTACAGCCCCAGCATTTGCCTGGTGTGAAAATGGGAAACCACGGAAAGCCATCTTCAGGGCTGCCAACAGTGGGGTCGAACCCACTATCTCCCGAAAACTGGATACTGGCCGCACTTAAGCGAGTGCAGCTATCGAGCTCGGTGTAAAGAAAATCAATGAGAAAATCTGACTTGAGAATCATCCTACAGATACGAGCAGATAGCGCAATTTTGAACATTCGTCATTTCACAGAAACACACAGCTAAAACTGCTTTATGTAAAGTGATAACAATCCTAAACGACCTATCGTTTCGTTTCCAACTGACATACAGGAAATATGGGACATCATGTACACTGATATACCGTATCAAGAGTCAGTACCGTACTGAATCTCTTATAACCAACATCACATTCCACACACTTTTAAAGTTACTCGACTGGAAATTATTGTACTTCAAATTAATGTGGAAACACGTGTTTATGCCAGCATAGCGACATACCACTTCACCAGGGGAATTTTCCTGGGTAGAAGTAAATTATGTATACCTTTCACAGAAAAAAATGTTTCTTACACAAACCAAGTAATCGCGTACTATGGTCCTTTGAACGGAGGATGTTGAAAAAGACGAAATAAACTAAGTGTATTTATGTACACGAACAGCTTATATTACTACTACTACTACTACTACTACTACTACTACTACTACTACTACTACTACTACTACTACTACTACTAATAATAATAATAATAATAATAATAATAATAAAATTGATGTCTTCAACCAGTGCTGTGGATTACTAAGATACTTCTAGGAACGATACAGGAAACGTTTGAATTTCAAAAGCTCAAAATCTGGTAACTGGTAACTTCTCTTTCCCCTCCAGCACGAAATGAACATGCATCAAGCGAGATACGAACCCTGAGTGCAGAAATGCTATGTCAATTTCTCTACTTCATCGAAGTTCCGTGAATAACCTCCACAAAATATGGAACACGAAAAAACAAATACAATTAAATCTATGTACTAAAAATACAAACGCGAAAGTTGAACGAAGACTGCAGTTTGATATGAGCTTTATTATTTAAATTCCCGACATTGGATTCCTAATATGGGGCGATGCCTTTGTGCGGTAATGGAGTTTCCTAATCTGAGACGTGATTTCTGCGGGATATATGAAAATGACAATGAACAATGACTCATCGAATGTAATCGGTTGGTACCTAAAATTTAAGTCCAGGCTTCAAATTCTAATGCGATTGGTGTATTTTTTCTTAATAATTATACTGCTCACTATTTTGGTATATTTGTTTCTTCTTCTACACACACACACATTTCGCAGCAGAATGGTCTTGAATAATCACTTGCACAAGCAGTGCGTGCCCATTTGAGTGAGACATTTGCAACCACTTATCAAAGGTTCTCCTTCTGAGTCCTCCAAGAAAAGACCTACACAAAAGACACACTGCAACGTCGTTGTAGTCACCGACTTTTATTCATTCTTCTTCCGACTCCAGAAACACAACGTCGTCATCTTCAGAGTAGGATGAAGATTCAAGGGAGCCATTCGAAATGTATTGGTTTGGGTTCCAGAGCTCGTTTGACTTTCGACCGTGTACTGTCATTCATCTTTTTCTTTTGCTCAATCAGTCGAGCCTTGTAGGGCGAGCTTGTAATTAGGCTATGCAGGATGTTCCAGCGGACGACCTGACTTGCCCTGACGTGCTCTGCTTCTGTTTCGGATTTTGGCTAGTCCAATATCTGCTGCCAGGACTATAATCTGCCGGCGAATCCGTCACCTGGTATAAAAGATAATATCCTAAAACGGAGTATTCCATATTGTCTTCCACCGTACCCCATAATAGGGACTCGCCAATTTAATTTCCAAAATCTTCTAGATACCATTTAAAATAAAGGTGGAGCAAAAAACACGGCTCACGCCAGACAGGTAGCTTTATTTGCATATCACTAGTCGAAGACAAGTTCAGTAAAAACAATATTTACTTTATTATATTTGTAATCTGTACATGATATGCACAAAGAGCAAACATTTTCGCGGTATCAATTTTCTTCTTCTACTCAGTGTTGCGGGATCTTACATAGCCATGTGCGCTCGTTCTTTTACAGAACATGTTAACACTGTTCTTCTAGTTCTCGAAGTACGCAGGCGATGTCAGCTTCATGCAGCTGACATAACGGTACCCCAAATAAAGAACCACCTCACTGGGCTACCTTCCTCTACTATTATTATTATTATTATTATTATTATTATTATTATTATTATTATTATTATTATTATTATTATTATTTATGATTATATTTCCAGAATATAAACAGGATTTGTGAATAATAATAATAATAATAGTGAATTAATCATCACTGATTGGACACAATAATCCAACAGGACGTTTCCAGTAAGTGTATTTTGATAATATATCTATGACCTAATTTAGAACAGCGTATGCGAGTCTCTAAATAGCAACGGATATGAATTCAATTTGTATTTCATAATTACGATTTCACGACGACTTCCTAAAGTAGCAACAGCTATCAGTACTGAGCATCGTAAATTAAATTCAGGCAACGAGATGACGTCCAGCGGAGTACCAATAAAGATATTTCATTGGGAGATTAATTTGGAAGTACCGCACACCTTGTATGGCTTAGCAGTCCGCGTCACTGCCATGCCAAGTCCGCTCTCTCGTTTAATAAAAGGAAGCAGTTTCTGCATCGACTAAAACGCCCTTCCCCTCTCCCCACCTCAAAACTCTCTCCATCCCCTCCCCAACCCTCGCGGCATCGACCGCAGCGGATTCAATGGGATGATTCCAGCCAAATTACTCGGCGATCTACATTTAGCGACTATTTTAGATTAATGTACGGGTACGCTCACTTCAAATTGACGTGTGCCATCCTCGTTTAAAAAAAATACAATGCGTAAATCTCCGTTCACTGACGAAACTACTGCTTTCAAAGTTTCCCTAACACGCCGAGTACTCCAGAATTATAACGCGCTCCTGAACACGATTAGACTACTTCACTAAAAATATCACACCACTAGTTCTACCTAATCTGCCAGATATTTCTGCTATCATTCTCTATCCTCTCAGAATTACATTATCTTTAGGGACCATTAACAACAATTAAAAGAGAAACTATAAAATTTGGATTCTCTCCACAAACTACATCCAACAATTCCAATAAATTGTTTATTGTATCCATTTCGTGTTCCGTGGAATTCCAGCCAATTAATAACGTACGACTTACATTCTACGACAAAAAAAAAGAAAAAACCCAAGGCGCAACAGCCCCGAAGAGCCTTGGCCTACCAAGCGATCGCTTCTCAGTCTGAAGGCCTGCAGATTACATGTGTGGTCAGCACGACGAATTCACACGGCCGTTATTTTTGGTTCTCTAGACCGAGGCCGCTATCTCAACGTCAGATAGATCCTCAATTGTAATCACGTAGGCTGAGTGGACCTCGAACTAGTCCTCAGATCCGGGTAAAAATCCCTGATATGGCGAGAACTGAACCTGGGCCTCCCGATAAGAGGCAGGCACGCTACCTCTACACCGCGGGGCCGACCATACGTTCTACGACACACACAATAAAATAATCTAGTAGTTTCTTACTTCACACATTTGTATTTGTAGATTTTAGAAGCTACGTCTTTCCTTTGGTCCTTCAAACTGTCTGTTAATCTGCGTTACTGTAATGACTGTTCTGTCAGGTTCAAATACAAATATTACCGGTAATGATAAAGTTTGGGATATCTATTCAGACTAGGAACAAAGCAACATGACTGGATATATAATAAGAAAAAACATACCCAACATAGCTGCGAAGTAGCCGAAACCCGAGCAAGATTACTCAACTTCAGCTCCCATTATCACGGAACGTGCCCAAGTATTTCAATCGTGAAATTAGGAATTACATTTTATTATATTAACCTTATCGTGTGTTACCTGAATGAAACACATGGCGCTACAGCCCTGATTAACCTCGGCCTACCAAGCGACCGCTGCTCAGCCCGAATGCATGCAGATTCCAGTATGGCGCGTAATCAGCACGAAGAATCCCCAAGTCGTCATTCTTGGCTTTACAGACCGCGGACGCTATCTAAACGTCAGATAATTCCTCAAATGTTGTCACGTAGGCGGAGCAAACCTCGAAAAAGCCCTCAGATCCAGGTAAAAATTCCTGACTTGAACGGGAATCGAACCCGGGAACCCTTGGTCTTCTGTTATATTCCATTCTTTATTCTCGTCAACTGTCATTGTTTACGAGTATAGTAGTATGTTTCCATCACACGTAGAATCAAGATTTAAATGATTTAGATATGGTTATATATCGAATTCATTGCTCTACACCTCTTGGTAGACTTTCTCAATAACAGGAAAATACAACATTTCTCGTGTCAGATTAGAAACGCTTAGTAAAGCATTGCAATTAACAACTTGAAATCAGTGGCAGATCAGTATCCAGTTACGAAGCCATCACTCTCTTATCTACAACCATATACTGTATGCCAACGAAAACATTCATACCAAAGACGGACGGATCCTAGAAAGTCGGCGACAATCTTTGCTGTAATTCTCTAAACGTATAGATCACCTTCCAGCAATCCATGTGAAGTATTCGTGCTAAAAGAATTGCGAAGAGAATTTGAACTTCTTTCTTCGGTTCTGAAGGCGAGGGAAGTTTTTTCACGTTAAGGGAGAGAGAATCTCTAGGAGTTATTCGTTTTCCTTTTCACTTCCATCCAATTACAGGGTTAACAAGTACGAAACATCCTTGCAATCGTCTGGTTAGTTAACAGATGTAGGCCTACGTAGGTTTAAATATAAGATATTTTAGTCCTGTGGGAAGTTGGCTGGATGAGTGCATGTAGACCAAATCGTCTTTAAAAATGTGAAAAATGATTTATTTCTTCACCACTTCGGTTCTGAATTTAATATCTTCACACATCAGTCCCATTCGCTTTCAAGAAGATATACATATGGAGCACAGTATATTCTAATCACTGGGAGTCTTTAAAATATATTAGAATTTCGGAGAAAAATATTCTGCCACTCCATGGATGTAATTATCGTTTCAGAGGAAACAATTCTCCCCAGATTAATAATTCCCCACAAAATACATTGGTATGTACAGAAATTTATTGTCGAAATCAGTGTCCATTGTATTTAAATGAGGACAGTGTTGTCTTCCATGGAGCGTATAAATTCACAATTCTTAAAAAAATCTCTTCTATAGCATGTTATTTGATCACTATTTATTACGTCAATTTTTACGTAGTTAATATGTGTGTGATACTTGACAGCGGAAAGTTTGGTTCTAAAAAATCGCATATTAGGTGTCTAAAATAGATTTTTATACAGCTCTATTTAGGTTCTATAAAATATAAAATAGGTACTAATAATTTGCTAAAGTGGCATTGATATAACAACGTACCACATTTATTTAATGGATATTAGAAATAAACACATTTACACATGTTTTACACTCTGAACGTGTATATACACAAACTGAATACTTTCTTTTCTTTACACTCTTATTTTTATCCATCACCATTCCCGAAATTTGCCTCGCAATAGATAAGAAACACTTTTTGGTTTTCTACTGAGCTGTTATATAGAGCTTATCACTCAAAATAAACTTATAAGCTGAAAAACCCGCATCCTTCACCGAATGAAGAAACGGCACAATATTTTAGATTTGGAACTGGTAATCATTCTCACCTTCGTTGTTTCTTCCTGCTAAAACGCCAACGGCAGCGATTAATGTCTTCTGTCGAATGATTTCTTGCAGCACATTGTCCGACTTACTTTTCCCTTTCTTTTTTCATCAGTCCCTTCTGGACCACGGCCTACAAGCCCACAAACTTCTACATCGAAAAGAAAAGGATTTTATCCGTCTTGGAATGTAAACAGTATGGAACAGACAGTTAAGAAAAACAGTAGACTGTTGCGAAAAAAATAAGTAAGAAATTAAAAAAAATAAAATTCTTAAATAGGCACTAACGTCAACAAAGTCATATTTTGAAGAATAAAACACATTTATTTAGACCTAATAGTCCATGGCAAACATAAATACTTAATCTCAAGCATATATGTATCACGGAAACAAGACTTTTCGTCTAAATTCTGTTGTCTAGTGATAAACATAATATTCGACCCTTGTTAGAATTTTCATTCACAAAATTTCACCAGCAAAAAACAAAAAAGACCAAGCAAGTGAAGTGTGCAGGACTGCTTGTGGAGCGTAACTGAATAAACTCACTTTCTGTGCTCAAAATTATGGGATCGACTCCCGGCAGGGCCGACTGGCATTTAAGATTTTGTACTTTAGGCCTAGATCCTAAGAAATCCCTTTTCCAGGCAAAATTCTTATGCTGCAGCATGAATTTAAAACGACAGCAGTAGAAGTAAATCACAAAGTATTATTATTATTGAAGTATAAAGGAGCAAGTTCAGCTATACCGTAGTACACAACACAGAAAACAACAACAGCAACTGGAACTCAAATCCACCGAGCAGTTTTCAAAGTACGAGTAAGACACAGACGTGCGAATGAAATGACTCTTGCAGGTCCGACCTCTAGTTCCGAAATTGCGACAGAGCAGTAAGATTCACCTTGCATACCAAATATCACCTCCATGGAAATTTCCGACACCTCACGGTTTCTGAAGACCATCAACAGCAAACGAGATATTAAGTGCGTGCCGTTATCGAAATAAATTGAATATGTAGTTACGTATTATATAATAAAATAATTATTTCTGAATCCGTACTCGAACGTTTCCGTAATATGTTTCCCTATCTCAAATAGATCCATTTGCCGTCCTCCATCATCCCTGAAAGTTTGTAACGTAATCACGGACACATTCTGTAGATCACAATACGACCTCATCAAACACAGCACTGCACAATAGATACTCGATATAAACAACTATATATGTCCTTAATTATCTCCTTTTCATTAAGTATCCTGCTAACTTTGTTTGGCCTTCATCAAAGTATTCATTCCATGTAGTCACTATATACCATGGCCTGAAACACTTTCTACACTTCTAGAACTATCTAACGTTCGCTCACATCACATTACACATTCAAGCACCCACTTCCAGCCAACTTTCCAACACTGAGTTTCTAACCGAGTAACTCATACTGCCGCATGTAGCGACGAAGAGCATCATCATTTACAGAAGCTTTATGCATGCTCCATTCTAACAGAAAGACCGGAGAGTTCCAAGGAAGTTCCTCGCCAACCACTGCATTTTCATGAAGAGTTTCTCCACAAATAAGAGATAAAAAAAGCTACTCATCTTGTATAAAACTTACTTCTTATCTTACATAATTATACAGCTTACAAAATAAGTAATACAGTAAAGGAAGTAGTTGTTTAATTACGGTACCAAAAGTCGTAAAATGTGTATACTTTAAAATCATTCCAAGTGCAATATTTATTGCATTAGACTCAAATTACTAACAGGAAAAACGCTCAGAATCATGGACAACGTATGTAATTTAAAAAAATACGTACTAATCATATAAACACTATACGGTGAGTGGTACTTCTTCGTTTAGCAGATGAATGTCCTCAAATAGAGTGAAAAATATGTTAATATGTTGAGGATACAAGCATTTCCAACAGAAAATATTTTAAATTCAAACATGCAAATATTTCAGTACGTCCAGTTCGTTCAGGTCGGTACTCGCACAGTAAAGAAACATCCATTATGGTAGGAACATTTTAGACGATGGCACAGAGTTTTGGGCTTAAACGTTCTATTGGCAAAAATAAGGGCAACATCTCTCTCCTCGACTTATTCCTTAATACAAATAATTTAATATTTACCATTTTGTATGAGTCAGGCATCGTGGTTTATGGAATGCATGCCACGCGTATCGTACTGATACGATTGCCTTTATGCTTACACAGGGATTCAGGAATCTTTTCCCAACGACTACAAAAATCTACTGAGAGAATATAATGTGTTTGGCGATGTATTATACGCCTTAACTGCGTTTTCCAAGAGTTCGGAGTGATCTGTTGAAAACATCTGAGGGCAATGACGCGACTACAGTCAAATATGTGTGACAAGCCAAGCAACTGATGTCGTAATAATAATAATAATAATGCTATTTGTTTTACGTCCCACTAACTACTCTTTTACGGTTTTCGGAGACGCCGAGGTGCCGGAATTTAGTCCCGGAGGAGTTCTTTTACGTTCCAGTAAATCTACCGACACGAGGCTGACGTATTCGAGCACCTTCAAATACCACCGGACTGAGCCAGGATCGAACCAACTGATATAGAAGATGATAAAATGTTAACGTGTCTCCTCTTCACCAAAACTGGAGAAACTGAATATTTTCTTCAACACTTACCATTATCGGCCATGCACAAAATCTGAACGTTTTTAACCACATGTATGCTATGAACACATGCAATAAGTTATATTATCTTAATTACCATAATAATGATGACATATGGCCTCCGGAGAGGCCTGGTGCAGTACTTTCGAGTAGACATCCTAGAGGCGATCTGCACGTCTGAGGATGGAGCCCAACCTAAGGTGAATCAAAACGTTGAAGACGACGCAAGCATTCAGCTCCCAAGCCAATGAAGGTCTAAATCTCCGACCCAACCAAAAATCAAACCGGTGACCCCTTGGAACATTCCTAACCATTTGGCCATGGAGCCGACATATTTTTCGTGAAGTATTATCTCACAATTCCATACTTTTTGTTTTGCTACCTACTTGTTTCACGTCTCAACACATCGAAGGGTTTCGGCGAAGCAAGGATGGGAAAGGGCTATGTTTGGAGAGGAAGCAGCTGTGGCCTTAATGAAGGTGCAGCCTGGTGTGCAAATAAACTACGGAAACCCATCTTCAGGGCTGTCGACAGTGGGATCCGAACCCACTATCTCCCGAAAGCAAACTCACATCTGCGCGACCCTAACAGCATGGCTAAATCGCTCTGTACTATTCCACAGAATTAAGAAGTGGGCACACATGAATATTTAAAAGAAAACGTATGGCTTTGAAAGAACTCCGATTGAGCGGCACAATGAACATTTCCATGGGACATCATGGTAGTCCTGTGTTACACCTACTGACAGGCGGACATTTCATTCAATGGTATAGTATTTACGAGATATCTTTCTCAAGAAAGAATAAACTACTATGAGAACAGCCTTATGACAATCATCAATAAAATTGCAACAATGAACCAAGACTCTGAGAACAGAAATATATATTTTTCAGTTAATTTAATTTCAGGCACTTTTAGAACAGACAACATGGAGATACAGGTCAGAGCAAAGGATTATGAAAAGAAATAAACCAAGGATATCGGATTTTTAACATCGATCCAAAATTAAGTCGAGCATCACGGAGAATGTAATTTAATACAGAATACTTTTAAGTCTGTGAAGTAGAAGTAGAACGAATATAATATAACTTACAGGAAATGTTTGCCCTGTCTTGGTTTTCGAAATTATCATCAGCCAGTGCTGAGTTAACTACATCGAAGGTGACCAAAAAATAAAATAAAATAAAAAGAGGGAAAAGGTTATAACTTATTTTTCTTTTGTGAAGTTTTGCAGATGAAGCCGAATTTCTTTAACACTGCATGGAGCAATGTGAAAAAATTCACGTATAATAATCGGGAAATTAGATTTACTGCCTATAGGAGTTCTAGAAGAAGCTACATTTCGAAACTGTATTTCACTGAATTGCGATTTAGAAGGCAAAAACAAAGTGTAGCAGCGCGTTGAATAATAGTGTTATCAGTTTTCTATATTTGAAGATATTATGCCAACACAAATGGAAAAAGAGATGATTCAGTACAGAAGAACATAAATATGTTGCAGGTCAATCTCATGTATAAAATATTCTCCAGCATCACTCTAGTAAATGACACACATGAGAGAGAACCAAAACCTCCTCAGTTTCAATGACTGCAAAAAAAGGAGAGAATTGATCCATAAATAATTTCCACCCAGGATCTAAGACGAGAAATTCTCATGGTCAATCACTTCTTAGTAAACAATTCCTTTTTTTTTTTTTTTTTTTACGTCGCAACGACACTAATAGATCTTATGGCGATGATAGGATTGGAAGCGGCCCTGGCCTAAATTAAGGTATAGCCCCCAGCATTTGCCTGGTGTGAAAATTGTAAATCACGAAAACCATCTTCAGGGCTGCCGATGGTGGGGTTCCAACCTACTATCTGCCGAATGCAAGCTCACAGCCGCGCGCCCCTATCCGCACGACCAACTCACTCGGTAGTAAGCAATTCAGGATTTTATGAAGAATAAAAGAACTAACATAACAGATATCGAGGAAATTAGGTTGTAAGTAATATTTAAAAATTCGGTATCATCACTAGTTAACACAACAGACGATGTTTCGAAGTAAAGGAAGAAAATACAAAAACGAATGAAAGTTTACATAGCAGTACTGAAGGATAAAGGATAACTGGTATAGATGAGAAATCTCAAAATACAATCAATGATACAATAAGTTATTCACAGAATGAAGAAACACAAATTCTGAAGTAGTTTAAACAATCAACAACAGCCAAGGTATTTCAAATAAATGCATTTAAAGCGTTTTAGCTTTCTTTTAATACTGGTAATGAAAATTAACCAAATATCGGCAAGTATGTAGATGGAAATGAACGAAGCTTTTAAAGAAATTTGAGTAGTTTAGAATAGTATACTAGGATGTTATTCAGAAGAGATAACCAATTGGACATAGACCAAACATATAGGCCTAAGTTAATCTTAATTGTCCAAGACACTTCAATAAGAATACCTATTCCGTTGATGTTCGACGAGAAGTCACTCAGTCGATATGTGCGTAGGTACTTAGTTATGCTGACACTCGAATGCCGATGGATGTCCGAGAAACAAGTGATGATTTTATTCAACATTGTGATACAAGTTATACCATATTTCCTTAGTAGATACTCCCTACATTGTATACTGAAAAATGGTGGGACTCAAACCAGGCACCTGAGATAAATCCTTAACAAACGAAACGAAACTGGATCGAAACATTAGGATCGAAACACTGCGAATGACAATCATGTTTTCAGAAGACATTCAGAAGTCAGTCTATTACAATGATGCGTAACGCTGATGATAACATTTTAATACGCCGTGAAAAAGTTAACCGGGATGATATGTATTGGACAACTTCGAAAAATAAAACGTCCCTGAAGTATAATACAGGCAAGCATACATAACTCTTTCATATATGACCATATTTCATAAGACGAAAATAACGAGTTAATAAAATTTCCACCAGAAAGCACGTGCAGTACAATTAAGAATAACAAGATTCCTTCTCACAGTGTAGCACATTAGTCACTATAGCTTTCAGCTTTTATTGCAGAATCGTTGTATTAGTGCACGAGAATAACAACTCGATCCCTATACGGACTAGGTACGAATCTCATTATAATGCACGCTGAGCTCATGTAATTTATAACATAGTTCAACCACAGGGTATGCCATTGTAACATGTAATGATAATTCGGTACCCTTTACCGGCCAGCACCGGTAATGGAACGAGGAGTAGTAAGAGGTGGACATAAACCGTCCAGTTCGAGATTTAGTTAGGTTGTATCCAGGCAACTGGAACGGGTTTAGCAAGGCAATTTGCTAAGAGAGTAACAAGGCTGCAGGTACTGAGCGTACGGCACACTAGTCTAATTGGGATGCAGGCAGTCAGGCTGGTAAACCTGTTCCTGCTCCAGGAAGGGGCGTAGAGCAGGAAACAGGAAGTACTGTGCACAACTTCTTCATTCACATTAATTCTGCTCCGCACAGTCAACCAGGCGTAACCTCCCTCTGTCTTACAACACGACGTGTAACCTAGAGATCATCCTTTCTCAGAACGATCTTTGTTTCAATTAATACATCGTTCATCTCCTATGAAACTAACGATTCGGTAATACCGTAAATCCATAACACGCAAGAGGAGTGTGAATTTACATGATAAAAAGGAATACATGTTACACTGGTTCACTGTCATAATACGTAGCATGAAATAAGATTGTCAACTCACTCTCGTTCAATAATAATAATAATAATAATAATAATAATAATAATAATAATAATAATAATAATAATAATAATAATGTTACATGCTTGACATCATTTTAATTGGTGAGATTTTACAAGATGCAGGAATGATGAATGTATGTACTGCACGAGTTCTTGAACGTCTTGGAAGCCACGATACGGAGTTACCTCATTTGAATACCTTCAAACGCCACCGGCCTCAGATAGGCTTGGGGCGACTACATTGGAAATAGGACGATGACAACCATACTGCACCAATGAATGAAAATACATGAACTAAGTACCACTTGCCTCGGTTTTTTGACAGTCTTATATACAACTCAACAATTTTCACAATATTCATACGATTTGTTTGTTTGTTTGTTTGTTGAGAGTTACTTAAATAACCGTCGACGATGTCTTAGTACTCGAAATTAAGCAGAAGACTGGAGTGAACATAAACTGAACAACCAATCGAAGAAAAGACACGCTGCGGACTTCAGCGTGTAGTTCAAGTGGAAAGTGATTACGAGCTAATGCTGTAACACCTTTATTAGTATTCATGTAGATAGCTATCATGTTGTAAGGTTTAAATTCAGAAAAGAATCTTTCCACTACTGGCGAATGACCAAATAAGACATTCAGAATGTTTCAAACAGGAATGTACAATACGTAATTTGACCATTTTATTAGGTGATACACGGTAGCTTTAACACAGATTTCGACGTTTTAGAAATTTCATTATACTCCCTTAATTTTGTAAACATATATATAGGAAGGTTTACTTCCAGACGGAGGAGAAAAGAATGACGATTTTACCAACTCTTGCCTCAGAAAGACCTAGAATCAAGTGACATGGATGATGATGATGATGATGATGATGATGATGATTAAAATAATAATTATAATGATAATAATAATATTAATAATAGTAAATAGCTCTCGGTGAACACACCATGACAAAACGCTGACTATTACGAGGGCATGGGTCACATAGCAGTAAAACACACAGCTGGCGCTTCAGAGGTAGATAATCACGCTTTCCTTCAAGGACTAAACAAGCAGGCGGTCATGACCTTCGTTCAAGGCACTACAAGTTATTGCAACATTTGCACTGAGCCATTCTTGAAGCCACGACAAATTTCATTGGAGGAAACCGGTTGGTAAGGCTTTACAATATCATGTGAAGACAATATGAAATCGTATTTTAAAATAATTTAATTCCTGGAAAGGCTGAAGCCTTAATATTCAAGAAGTTACAACGGGAATTGGCGAGGAATCTTCTCTAGGGATGAGAACGGAAGAACGTATTGAAGATCCTTAAATCAGCTTCCACAAACTCAAAGATGGAAGATAAATGTTCAATTATATTGGTGGGAATCGCCTTCGAGACGAAAACTGCTTGTGACGAAATGAAATTCAGAAGAATTTAAAGAAACGTAGGAGCAAATACGGCCGGTTACGCAGCGAAGTTTGTAAGGCACCTGCCTTCTACGCTGAAAGTTACGAAATCGAAGCAAAAGACAGATCTAAGTCAGTAGATTAACTGCCACGTTAACGATCCCTTTTTAGGATAAAATTACAATAATCTTGAGTCTCTTAAAATAGTTATTAGAGGGGCGTTCAACATAATTAAAATTATGAATGAAACATCGCACAAGGAAAAGAAACAACTTTGTTTCGTATAAGAATAAATACGATACACTACAAAATAAGTAACCGATAGACTAAATTTCAAATATTTAACAATCAGAGAATATGTGAAAGCTCTTAGCACTCGGGAAATAATCAACATTCAAGGGAATCATCGTTCTTTAATCGCAACTTCAAGTACCTAAATCGGGGATTTTATCTTTAAAGAGGAGAGACATTATGATCGAAACTGCGAAGCAACTGCGATAATTTATAATTAGGCCCTAGATGTTTATTTCTTTTAAATGAGGAATTTGTTGAGTGAATATGCGTATTTTCTCTGAAAAGTGCAGTGAGGAAGATCATTCGAAGCAATGTGGAACTCAAGGAGAAACTCCTCATAACAATAGGCCCTGGAAAGAAGCCAGATGCACAACAGCTGAAGGAGATACTCTTAAAAACATGTGAGAATAGGACTGATGGGATCTGCTGTGCAAACCTCCCTACAATACATTTAAGTGATTCTCACACCAGATAGACCATTATTCAGAGCAGAAAATAACCACATATCAATGAGATAAAAGGTGCTCCGATGGAGTAGTCAATCAACCTATGCCCTGCACTATACAGAGATTACAATTAAATGCGAATTTGGAACCCTTAGAATGATTTCTGTTTTCCTATGTAGTTACTGTTTAATACCTTGTGCTATGATAAAATATCATTCCCATGGGCAGAAATGGCTTCCGTCCACCATACCATCAATTTATTTAATGCGAAAGCAATGAGAGGAAAAATATCTTAAAAAGAAGATTACAGCCAGCGACATTATAAAAATCCGATAGCTAAGGACTGGCGGAGGGTGACCTAATTTATGTTTAGAAGGAAATTGCAAGCCTAGCATATAATAATTACTAGTAACTCTAACATTCTTATCTCATTAAAAGTTCGAATTTGAATACGTAATTGAATGAAAGAGAAAGATCAGGTAGATTTCAAATTTATCATTGATTATTGCATTAAACAATTAATTATCTTACTCAATAGACCTTGTTAATCCATTATTACAGAATGAAAAGTTCGACCTATGTTAACCAGAGAGGAACAATAGTTTCTTTATTACTTGGAATTCTACTAAAACCTCGTCGTAAGTGCAAGTTTTCAAACAATTTAAGAGCTAACCCGAGGCAGGCATTCGAACCTCAACACGGACCAAAGTCATAATGTCCACCATGGAGGTTCCGAAGCTGTGCCCGCCAGTATTGTTCAATAACTTCATCGTAATGTAAGATGTCGCTACTAACTTACTTATCTCACCATCGTCCCAAGCTGTTCCACAACTTCTGGAGTGTATCTTACAGCTCATGAGACGACGGTGTCTGCCTATAAGTTCTGAATACCCTCAATCAACACAGATAACACACCTGCTAAGTCAGACTTAATTGAAGAGCTTTAAAACTTCCTTAAAGAAGGTTACTTCCTAGAGGCAAGATTTCATGAATATATTACAAGTAATGAGATAACTATAAAACTGATGATACATGTTCCCTTCTTTCTTCCATTTTTCTTTCTTTACTTCTCTCCACTTCATTTTGTGCCTAATCTCACATTTCGTCGATCTTATTCAGTTGTTAGTTCTAAACTCTACTTCACATAAGAGGACATTGAAAATCATCGGGTGGTGTTTCAAGATTGTAGTGTCTGTATGGGATAGAAACAAAACTGTTTACAGAAATTACTCAAAATGAGGACGGAACTGATAAGCTGCACGGTACGTTCCGTTGCTTTCATCTCACAATGTAAAGTAGATAATCAATGACATTTTGTTCTTCAGCGGTGTTAGCCGAGTTGAAGGAGAGCTAAACAACAGTCTATTAATATCATGATCACAATAATTTCGTTGGAAAATTAGCAACTCTCGTTACAAGACAGTACTATAAAAATAATTCGTATGATCGTGGTAGGAAACATATATAGAGCTGGCTTCTCGAGAGTAAGGGAATATGTTACACACGTCCTGACGTTAAAATTTAAGAGTTTGACACGAAAGATCATACAACATAGAAAGGTACATGACACAGGCAAACTCACTAAAGATTCACGGAAGTTAAGTGTCCTTTTTGAACAGGAAAACTGCAATAATATTTCATTATAGGGGAAGGATTAGTTTAGAAAATTTCTTTAGAAAGAAATCAAGCATACATCTCGTATATGCAAGGAAATCTGCAAACTACCACGCCCTGTTGGAACTTTTAAGATCTTAAACTGGGGGCGCCTGCGCGAAGATTCTGGGCGTCGTCTCCATTCAAACTTCGGTTTCTCCTCACCCCCTTCCCAATCCATTATACACAGAGATAAAAAAAGGACTGTAACTACGGAGCGTGAAACAAGGAATGGCGAATAGCACTTCCGCACTTGCCTCATAGTTCAGTCAAATGAACCTATTAGCAGGCGATTAAAAAAAACTGCTAAGTATTAAGAATGAATACTAAATATAGGTTAAAAGATAATCAGGGCAAAAGAATTCCAGGATAAACTTTCAGTCATGACAAGAAACAGATCATATGGCAAAAGAAAAAAAAAGAAAGGCACTCGGTTTACAGCATAGGGCCTACATCCCAAAATGATGCGGTACAGAAGACAAATAAAAACTGAATCGTAATTTTAAGAAATTTTACACGGGCACATGTAGCGAAAACTGAAATAATCACTTTATCAAAATTTCAGTTCTTTTATCACGTTCCCATACAAATGTATGAGGTTCGAAATAAGTAAGAATCATGCTATGTTCGTGTGAACCCAAGAATATGAAGTTGCGTGCCAAAATACTTCACCAGACATACGATCACCCTCTCTGATCTCAATGCCCACTACAACACATTTGAACTCCACAGCACATATTCCTTTCTACGGTATCACATAAAACATACGTACAACCATTCACTTAACATTTTACGGACACTTCAGACTTCGAAAATATATTCACATAAAACGAATATTTCTCCTTGCACTTTGAATGGCATACTTGGAAAAAATGATCAGACGAGAAAACAATAGACGGAAGAAAAAATGTACACACACGAAATGACTAAACGTTGAAAAGACACACACACAAAAACGATTCTACTTTGTGATGTGGAATTACATCAAATAAAATAATTTGCAAAAAAAGCTGAAACGAAATAGCTTTGATCTATTCAAATGCGGCTATCAATCAAACAAACACACATACACAACACGTGTTCTCACTACACCGATCCATAAGGCAGCTTACCTGAGAGGACTGCCTTGTCGTCTGCCAGAGAAGATACGGGGGTGGCGATGCCGCTGTCAGTCCCGGTAGCAGCTATCGTGAAGTCCCTTTGGAGGCGTAGTTCTGGTGCCAGAGGGCTCCGGTCGGAGTCCGTCCAGTGGCCGGCACTCACGCCGCTATCCGAGCCCGAGCTGAAGTCCCCACCCCCGCACAGCAGAGGATCCCGCTTGCCGTGCTTCGCTACCGGCTTGGTGTATACCGGAACTGGCTCTAGTTGGTTCCAGGCAACTGGCTGTTGTTGCTGCTGCTGTTGTTGTTGCTGTTGGGTTTGTACCTGCTGCTGCGGTTGTTGTTGCTGGAGTTGTGGCACTTGCTGCTGCTGTTGGGGCTGCTGGTGGTGATGCTGTTGTTGGTGGTGCTGTACTTGCTGTTGAACCTGAACTTGCTGTTGCTGCAAGTGTTGCTGATGCTGTTGTTGCATTTGCACTTGTTGTGCTTGCTGAACTTGCTGCTGTTGCTGTTGTTGCTGTAGCAGTGGGTCAGGGTAACGAACAGCTTGTACAGCCTGTACAGCCTGAACAGCCTGAACGGTTTGAACCGGGTACTGCTGAGCAGGAACCAACCTTGGCACTTGAGCCGTGTGTCTTCGCCCTCCAACAGCCACTAAACCTTGCCCACGAGTAGGTAAGTTATTAATAAAAGGACTTCGTCGCTGGCTTTCAGCTCGCCGATAATAGCAAGGATGGATCATAAGCAGCGGTTCACAGCGGGAGCCTTCCGGTGGTTTAGCCTGATTAGGTAATTCATATTCGACGCTACAATCCACGTGCAAGGGGCGGCTGTAGTCCTTGTGCGGCGCCGGGGTGTGCCGAGTCGTCGGTGGAGGTGGTGGAGCCAATTCGAAGCCCGAATAGCACGTTGCCATAATTAAAGTATTGAAGAAAAACCTTCACAATCGAATAACAAGAACTAAACTTTCACAATAATCCAGAGATCTAAGCACAGATTTACACTTCACCACTGACACTTAGTCGCACAGCTGTTTGAGATGCCGGCTCAACGCTAGTAGGCCATTACAACCTAACAGCACGGCCGACACGTCTCGACTGGCGGCAGACTCCGTAGCAGCGCTGTCTGTGGCCCAGTCCCCACACCCGCGTTCCCCGCCCAATAGCGAGCTGTGTGACTCTGCGCTCAACCAATGGGAGCAGTGTTTACAGTAGTGTCGGCAGCGGACCATTCTGCGGCCTTAGCGGGAACTACAACGCTGACAGAACAGCGCCACGACGGTCGGAAATCCTTTTAACGAGGAAAATCGATTGAGTGAGGTCTTTCGGTCCAACATGACATTTTAAAAGAGTCCCTGTCTCCTTCCTTTTCTGTTCACGCCTGTCCAAACAATACGGTTGGGCTTGGCTTGCTTCGTGACGGAAGTAGTTTGGCCTTACAGTTGGGTATTTTATTTAGGGGCCACACGAATCAATACTCATAGGACCCCCTGCTGAAATGTCTCTGACAAGTACTGACGTCACATAAGTGCCTGAAACAATCGCCCATAATAAGACTGTTAACTATTCAGGCTGGGAAATACAAGCATTGATTCAACCGAAATTAAAATTGGTCCTCAGCTCGGTCACTAGCACATACTGCTAACCACACAAGCTGACTGAGCGCACGCTCCCTGCCCAATCTCGTTATATTTTGTATTATTAATTAACGTACGGGCACAGAGTACACAACAAAGGCTTGCATAAATCTCATTTAACGGTCCGCTGTAAGTTTGCGAGCTCTAATCTCTGTCTGTTGACAGAACCAGATAACAAGTACACCTCGCGTGCAGCGACCTTTTGGCCCTAGAAAAGCAGTGTGAAAACCATCACATGTTACTAACTGAACTAATATATCCCAGTTTTCTTGCACTTCAACACCACTTCGCTCGCGGTCTTACAAACAAGCATGTGAAAAATACAAATACGATCATTTTCCACCTGGAATACTACACTGAGCTGTAATTCGAAGGTAAAGATAGAGTGGTTTAGCGGATAGCATAGTAACTTCCCCTTCGGTTGACCCGAGTTGGATTCACAGCCGTGTCACGAATGTACGATTAACCTAAGAGTTTCGGGACCGTAATAGAGAAGCGGGGTAAAATCCTATTCTCGGATGCTCTACCATACTAGAATTGGATTTTTCAATCTGCTCATGCCTTATTCCCCATCCTAGTCGAAATTAACTGCTACTACAGCCACATAAGTTTTCACAAAGAGTTAATTACACGGAGCTGTTGACTACAATGCCCCAAGTGAACCAACAACAATTATATTTTAAGGATTGATATGGCTACCTTACACAATTTTTAAAACCCATTTGCAATATATTTCTTTAAGACGGACCTCCTCTATCAATTACTTGAGTGCAGTTCTATCCAAAGCCGACCTCAATGGTGCAGCCGGTTCTTTTGTACTTTCTTCCCAGAACAGAGGGTTCGATCCTGGATGAAGTCAGTGACATACGGAAGTATTTAAATGCGACAACTCTATGTCGCCGGCTTTCAGCACATCAAAAAACTCCTGTGGGTCTAAATTCTGACACCCTTGTGTCTCTTAACTTATATAGCAATTCAAGGGAATTCGAACGAATAATATTCCTTATTTAAATTGTATCGTGAGGACCATCACAATACTGTCTTTTTGTCATTACTGTACATTATTATTTGATTCACAATGTCACACCTGATAATTTTCCGGGACTGGTAAGCAAAGTATTCGACAACGGACAGCACTGAATAATAATAATAATAATAATAATAATAATAATAATAATAATAATAATAATAATAATAATAATAATAATAATAATAATAATAATAATAATTTATTTATTTATTTATTTATTTATTTATTTATTTATTTATTTATTTATTTATTTATTTATTTATTTATTTATTCCTGTCAGAAGCACACATTTTACACAACATAATGGTACTTAATGACATACATATCAAGTAGTGTCTGCCCAGAATTTTGCCAAATCAAGGGCATTAGGTGTCACAGCCATCAAGTCCTTCATTGTGCAACTTAAAGGACACTTACTACAGTTCATGAAATGGGCTGTGGTTTGGTCTTCACCACATTCACATAGCCTGGATGTACCAGGAAAGCCGCACTTTACCATATTGATTCTTGATCCAGATCCAGTGAGAAGCCTTTTCAACGATTTCCAAGTAGACCAATGTTCCTCATGTCCTGGAGGGAGATGTTCAATTTGTAGCATACAACCAGCAAGTTGAGGATAACTAGTTCCCCATAATCTCAGCCTTGTGGATTGAGCAGGTTCGTTTAGATCTTCGGTTGTATTCAAGAAACTCCTCCTAGACCTCAGTCGTTGGTGGGCAGGTTCATATACACGTACCATGGGTGTGCACATGAGGCAAGTACTTTAGTTCTCTCATTCGTGGAACGAGCCTCCCCAAAGAGTGTAAGATTTACATTCGGGCGTTCCCTGGGCAGCGGTGAGGTGTTACACCGGCTGATTTTTCCAATCCAGGAGTAACACCTATTACTATAATAATAATAACAATAATAATAATAATAATAATAATAATAATAATAATAATAATAATAATAATAATGGTTTTATGTCCTACTAACAACTTTTACGGTTTTCGGAGAAGCTAAGGTAAAACTTCAGTCCCACAGTAGTTATTTGACGTGCTGGTAAATCTACTGACACGAGGGTGGTGTATTTGAGCACATTCATATACCTCTGGTCTGAGGCGAGATCGAACTCACCAACATGGACTGAGAAAGTCACCTCTCCTGCAATCTGATCCACTCAGCCCAGCGCATTGAGTAACCATTGAAACGTACCCCTCCTTTGCTATCGTATGTTTCGGTAAACAAAGCCCTAACTTAGGAATGATAAAATGTGTTTGAAGGGGAATCTTTCTTTACCGTAGTTGTTGTAGACCGCAATAAGGTTAGCTGGAACACACATCATTCCCCAATTTCTCTCTGTGCGTTTGTCATAAATCCTACTTTAAAAAATCCATAGTCTACCTTGTTGAAAATGAAAACCTACAACCTGTTTTCCAGTTATTGACCGGGTCAGGGATGTAATGAATGAAGCAGATATAGACTAGTACGATGGGGTCGCCACTCCCAAAGTGATTTGTTAATGACTGATAGATGCTATGAAATGAGAATCGAGACTGTTGCTGGAATGAAAGAAAACAGGGAAAACCGGAGTACCCGGAGAAAAACCTGTCCCACCTCCGTTTTGTCCAGCACAAATCTCACATGGAGTGACCGGGATTTGAACCACGATATCCAGCGGTGAGACAAAGGGCTAATCACTCTCTCACTTAATGTAATAATAATAATAATAATAATAATAATAATAATAATAATAATAATAATAATAATAATAATAATAATAATATGTTTTATTTATTCCGCAATGTTACGGATGTAGGCCTACTCCCTTTCTCACACTTAACCAGTCTTATCCTAGAACACTGCTAATGATAACTACTGATGACAATAATATGAAAACGATATTAATAATAATGATAGTAACAATATTAATAAAATATTCAAACGTAGTGATATTAAGGAAGAATCATATCATACACACAAAACAAATCATGCCATCTATATAATACACATTGTACGTAGAGTGCATTAAAATATATGAAGAATAAATACTAGATATAGTACTTAAGGGAAGGTTTCAAAAATATATAAATGTTCAGAAGATACCGGGATATCGCCTTCAATTGAGAGGTGAAGAGAAGGATAAGGAATAAGATGAAGAAGAAGCAGAAAAAGAAGAAGTAAAGAAGATGATGATCTGTGAAAGGAAGAGGGGAGTAATGATGATGAGGATGTAGGAGGTGGTGTTTTCAGATCAAAACTTGGTGTTTCATGCATACATCGAGGTTATGAATAGTGACATCCTCTACTTTTCACTCCTCCACAGACCTTCAAAGCCTGTACTGAGACAGTTTTGCTTTACTTTTGTGATGGTATAGACTGAGTGTCTTCACTTTGAAAATATAGAAGTCATCGACAATTTTAGACTTTAAAACGTCTGCCTGAATATAATTCAAATGTCAGAATATTTATCACAAATTTTCTTGTTCCTACAGTCCAGAAACTATGTTGTTAAGCTTAGCACGCTGAGGTACTAACCAGTAATAATAATAATCTTCTTCTTTTTATACCGCTTTATCCCACACCTGTGGGGTCGCGGGTGCGAACTGTGTTATAAGTCCGGATGCCCTTCCTGACGCCATCCCTGTGGAGGGATGTAATCACTATTGCGTGTTTCTGTGGTGGTTGGTAGTATGGTGGGTTGTCTGGATATGAAGACGAAAGTGTTCGGACAAACACAATTACACAATCCCCGAGCCAGAAGAATTAATCAGACGCCATTCAAATACCCGAACTGGCCTGGAATCGAATCCGGGACCCTCTCAACCGAGGGCCCCAACGGTGACCATTCAGCCAATGAGTCGGGCATCCATTAATAATAATAATAATAATAATAATAATAATAATAATAATAATAATAATAATAATAATAATGGCGTATGGCCTCTGGAGAGACCTGGTGCAGGTCTTTCGAATAGATGTCTATAAGCGACCTGCGCGTCTGTGAGGATGTAGCCTTACCAATGATGAATTCTAATGTTGAGGACTGTACATGCAACCATTCCCCGAGCTAGAGGAAATGTAATTTTTATTTGTTTATTTATTGCTAACAAATAATATACAAAAGAAGAACAGAGTAGCTAATTTCTAGCACCACCCCTGAACGAGAAAATCTCGCCTTCAGGAGTCTGGGTAATTGCTCACAAGTATAAAACATACAAAAAGAAGATTATTAAACAATATTGATCGATTTGCGGCTTGGCCACGAAATATGAAAAGTACGAGAACTGGAACGGCGTCCACACAGCCTCGGATGGTCATCTGAGTAGAGAGTTTTCGATTGCCACCTCAGCCATCCTGGAAGTTGTTTTCCGTGTTTTCCCCACTTCTTCTCCAGGCAAATATTGGGATGGTACCTATCTTAAGGCCACGGCTTCCTTTCCTCTCCCCTACCTACCCGTTCCAATCTTTTCATCCCGCACAATGCCCCTGTTTCGCATAGCAGGTTTGAGCGCCTGGCAGAGGTACGGGTCATCCTCCCCAGTTGTATCCTAGACCAAATGTCACATGCTCCGTGACATTACCCTTGAGGCGGTTGAAGTGGTATCTGTCACTGGGTCCGGGAGAGAAACCACACATGGACGGTAAACTGACTAAATAAAAATAATTAAAACATATTGAACTAAATGAATGTCCGAGTTTTTGGCTGAATGCTCAGCGTTGAGGCCTTCGGTTCAGAGTGTCTCGGGTTCAATTCCCGGCTGGGTCGGAGATTTTCATCGTTTCTGATTAATTCTTCTGGCTCAGGGGCTGGGTGTTTGTGTTTGTCCCAACACATTCCTCTTCATATTCAGACAGCATACTACACTACCAACCACCACAGAAACACGCAATGGTGATTACATCTCTCCATATATGGTTGGAGTCAGGAAGGGCATCCGGTCGTAAAACAGGGTCAATACCATAAATGCGACATAATTCGCTCCGGCGACCCCACGGGTGTTGGAAAAGCGGTAGAAAAAGAAGAAGAAGAGACGAAGATTGAACTAAATGCATATTTGTAACAATGAAAATAATAATAAAATAATTTAAATTCTGCAATACTAATTTTGTTGCACAAATTCTTAGTCCTTTAGTAATCAACACTCAAGTTTAAACGACAAGAAAAATCAATGAACTAAAGTAATACTTAAAACAAGCAAATAACACAATTACTTTGAACTCTGCAAACAATATCATTCTCTCTTGATAATGTTTTTAATTGTGTTTTTGCATTTTAAAATGTGAAATTGTTGCAAAGCCGGTCCCACGGGTTAGGAGTTGTGCACCTACCCTCTGTATCAAATGGGTGTAACTTTTTGGCATCGAGAGACTACTCAGAATTGTCTAACCAAGCGGTTGCCGCGTTGCTTCACCCACTGAATGCGCTACACTGCGCGCAAAATTTCCCAGGGTTAAATATCACTTGAGCTAATCCACAATATATTTATTTCATAAAAATGACCGCACCGCAAACAGCTTCCCATTTGACACCGTCCAGAGTTCGCACGCAGGATTGTGGACTCAATGCTGAAAGATACTGTATAAGGGTCCATAATAAACATTTGTTTGCATAAGCAAGCTTGCAGTTATACATGACTTAATGTCGTGATCATAGCCATGGGACGTCCAGCTTTAAGTGGAGAACTAATTTTATTACTGTTATTGATTTTACGTCCTACTAACTAATTTCAAGGTTTTCGTAGACGCCAAGGTGCCGGAATTTTGTCATGCAGGTGTTCTTTAACGTGCCAGTAAATCTCCCGACACGAGGCCGGCGTATTTGAGCACCTTCAAATACCACCAGCTTTAGCCAGGATCGAAACTGCCAAGTTGGACTCAGAAGGCCCGCGCTCTACCGGCCGAGCTCCTCCATCGTTGGCCGGGATTCGTAACATGGTCGTCTCAGTGTGAATTGAGTGGCAATGCAACTTGGTTATCCACCCCTGACCCCTCGCAAAATAATGATGTATTTTAAGGAAGTCCATTGCTTTGTTGACAACGAGAGTACAAGAAGAGCGGTCCGGCCCCGCGGTATAGGGGGTAATGCGTCCGCCTGTCACCCGGCGGTCCCTGGTTCGATTCGCGGCTGGGTCAGGGGTGTTTAATTGTAATTGATTAATACCCCTGGCCTGGGAACTGGGTGTTTGTGTCGTCCTTGACGTTCCTTGCTTAGTTGCTTTACGTCGCACCGACACAGATAGGTCTTATGGCGACGATGGGATAGGAAAGGCCTAGGAGTTGGAATGAAGCGGTCGTGGCCTTAATTGAGGTACAGCCCCAGCATTTGTGAAAATGGGAAACCACGGAAAACCATCTACAGGGCTACCGACAGTGGGATTCGAACCCACTATCTCCCGGATGCAAGCTCACAGCCGCGCGCTCCTAACCGCACGGCCAACTCGCCCGGTTTAACGTTCCTTTCCTCACATTCAATACTCTACACTTCCTCCATTCCAATTACACGCAAGTTCATATCACATGGTGCAAGCAGGGGCAAGAGATCTCTATAGGTCGACCCTCCGAACAAATAGCTGGTTTTTATTTTTAAAAAATATTTTACAAGAAGAGTGGACATTATTGCAACTGACAGGGAAACAAGTCGGGTTTGATCACCGATCCAACCATACGATTTGAAACCGACTCTGAACAGCCACAAGAAGTTGACAGTGAGAAGAAAAAGATATACAGTATGAACCGAAAGCAGCAACCGAAAGTGTCTCTGTGTTTGGCTTAATAATCGGGAGCTGTGGAAGTAATCCAAATACACTTCTAAATTTATGCAAGTTATTTTCAATTTCAAAATAATGAAGCCACTGAAAAGTTCAGTGCAAATTATGCGGAATCTTTAATACTGTTTCTTTCTTTCTTAATCCATTTACCGTCCAGGGTCAGTTTATCCCTCGGGCTCAGCGCAGGATCTCACCTCTACTGCCTCAAGGGCAGTGTCCTGGAGGGTGAGATTTTGAGTCGGGATGGAGGGTGGGGTCAGCTGGGGTTGAATGACCAGCACCTCGCCCAGGCGGTCTCACCTGCTATGCTGCGCAGCGGCCTTGTGAGAGAATGGGAAGATCGGAAGGGATAGACAATGAAGAGAGAAGGAAGCGGCCGTGGCCTTAAGTTAGGTACCATCACGGCATTTTCCTGGAGGAGAAGTGGGAAACCACAGAAAATCAATTCGAGGATGGCTGAAGTGGGAATCGAATCCCACTCTACTCAGCTAATCTCCCGAGGCTGAGTGGACCCTCTTCCAGCCCTCGTACCATTTTTCAAATTTCGTGGCAGAGGCGGGAATCGAAACCGTCCCACCAGAGGTACAGGTAATCACACTAACCACTACACTATTAATAACTAGGAATCGATGTAGATTTATCAAACAGTTTAGCATATACATTATAACTACTTTCTTATTGAAAATGGTATTATCTGGTATTCTCTGCAGTGGCAGAATGTTTTAGAATAAATAAACGCACTTAAGTATGAAGGTATCCCATTAATTTCTAAATAGCTGGCCTACTCTATAAAATTAATTGTGTACGATATCCCATTTACGGATAAAATGTAACCTTCCCTACCGCTCCCTACTGTGTGTGTGAAATCGATTTAACATCCTGCGGCGTCTGTATTAGCATGAATATTATCAGTTAATGTGAGTTAGAATTATTGAAATTTATTGTCCGGCTCCATGGCTAAATGGTTAGCGTGCTGGCCTTTGGCCACAGGAGTCCCGGGTTCGATTCCCGGCAGGGTCGGGAATTTTAACCTTAATTGGTTAATTTCGCTGGCCTGGGGGCTGGGTGTATGTGTCGTCTTCATCATCATTTCATCCTCATCACGACGCGCAGGTCACCTACGGGTGTCAAATAAAAAGACCTGCATCTGGCGAGCCGAACTTGTCCTCGGACACTCCCGGCACTAAAAGCCATACGCCATTTCATTTTTTTTTTCATTGAAATTTATTAAAAATTGAAATTGGAAACCACAGTAACTGACTTCTAGGGCGATCAACGATGATTTTAAAATTCTCTCAATCTCTTCAGTCCATAGATAATAGCTACATTAGCTTTAAAACGTTGTTGTCATATAATGCTATTGGATTGGCAAATTTTAGGTCAGCAGTTCTCCAAAAAGGTGTTTAGAGATGACCGATTACCCGTGTTATCGTGAATCCGTAGTAATACGCAGAACAACTCAGGGGAAACCATACATATTAAATCGGCAGCTTAAGCTGTCCTGGTTTTCAGTTTTGTCGTGAAGTGACCTACGAGAGTGGATACCCCAAACACTAACCTGATGAGTATTCCATAAATTTTTAACAACGTCAGTCATTTTCGACATAAATAAGCTTTCTTTCCACCGGAACGGCGTTCCGGAACCTCTGAGTTGAAACGTAGGCTAAGTGAAAAAGTTACAAATGTATAAAAATGTTTTGCAGGGCATTTGTTTTGAAACTGGCGAAAGAGGTAGGAAGTGGTTAATCGTACGAGATATCGCACATCGATTTTGTTGTTTCGATTCTCAAAACACAACATTCTTTCACCTTACGTCTGCATCGGTCTGCGTGCATCTAATGGAAAGAAGAAATACGCACATTGGCAAGATAATTTCAGCTCAGTCAAATAGAAGTAACTCCAGCCTTCAGAGATGCAATTCAGATAAGAAATGCTTTAAATATGTACAATTTTGCGCTTCCCAGACGAAACTCTTCGAGGCTCTAGAAAGGTCTGCCATGTCGGTGAAAATATTTACTTCATAAGAACATTTTTGGACCTCCTCTAACTGTTTGATTCAACTAAGTATGTTAAAAGATGGCTGCTTCGATTTTACCAGTCAGCAATAGACACCAAAAGCAATATATATATATATTTAACAAGTTGCTTTACGTCGCACCGGTACAGGTAGGTCTTATGGCGACGATATGATAGGAAAGGGTTAGGAGTGGGAAGGAAGCGGCCGCGGCCTTAATATTAAGGTACAGTCCCAGCATTTTCCTGATGTAAAAGTGGGAAACCGCGGAAAACCATCTTCAGGGCTGCCGACAGTGGGGTTCGAACCCTCTAACATCCGAATACTGGATACTGGCCACACTTAAGCGACTGCAGCTATCGAGCTCGGTAAAACAAAACTTAGGCCTATATTTAACATAAGTTGACTCGTTGCGACGTAAAACGAATAGTTTCCGTGGAGATTTAGATGGGAATTATGGACAAGAAAAGGTTAGATTGCAAGCGTAATGTAGCCGCTCTGCAGTTACGCCGGTGTGTTGCATACATTTTAGGGGTTCTGGTACTTCAGATCACCGGGCGAGTTGGCCGTGCGGTTAGCGGCGCGCGGCTGTGAGCTTGCATCCGTAAGATAGTGGGTTCGAATCCCACTGTCGGCAGCCCTGAAGATGGTTTTCCGTAGTTTCCCACTTCACACCAGGCAAATGCTGGGGCTGTATCTTAATTAAGGCCTCGGCCGCTACCTTCCAACTCCTAGGCCTTTTCTATCCCATCGTCGCCATAAGACCTATCTGTGTCGGTGCGACGTAAAGCCACTAACAAAAACAGTTCAGATCGCTAATATTTATGCAGATCACCAAGCTCGATAGCTGCAGTCACTTAAGTGCGGCCAATATCCAGTGTTCGGAAGATAGTAGATACGAACCCCACTGTCGGCAGCCCTGAAGATGGTTTTCCGAGGTCTCCCATTTTTTTTTTTGCTAGGGGCTTTACGTCGCACCGACACAGATAGGTCTTATGGCGACGACGGGATAGGAAAGGCCTAGGAGTTGGAAGGAAGCGGCCGTGGCCTTAATTAAGGTACAGCCCCAGCATTTGCCTGGCGTGAAAATGGGAAACCACGGAAAACCATCTTCAGGGCTGCCGATAGTGAGATTCGAATCTACTATCTCCCGGATGCAAGCTCACAGCCACGCGCCTCTACGCGCACGACCAACTCGCCCGGTGTTTCCCATTTTAACACCAGGCAAATGCTGGGGCTGTACCTTAATTAAGGCCACGATTGCATTTTTCCAACCGAGCTCGATAGCTGCAGTCTCTTAAGTGCAGCCAGTGTCCAGTATTCTGGAGATAGTGGGTTCGAACCCCACTGTCGCCAGCCCTGAAGATGGTTTACCGTGGTTTCCCATCTTCACACCAGGAAAATGTTGGGGCTGTACCTTAATTAGTTAAGGCCACGGCCGCTTCCTTCCTATTCCTAGGCCTTCCCTATCCCATCGTCACCATAAGACATATCTGTGTCGGTGCGGCGTATAGCAAAAAAAAAAAAAAAAAAAAAAACTACAGACTGGGAAGGGCTCGCAGTATGGCAAAACATGGATTTCTGCTGCTGGCTTCAGTATTCCGAGTATTTCACAAACCACTCAGCGTCAAACCTTCAACAGCTGAAGTTATAACACTAGCCTGTGTTCATTTACAAAATTTCTTGAGGAGGAATTCTGCTTCCAAACAACAACTCAGCCACCAGGCTCTCTTGACTTCGAAAATACAGAAACAGGCACAATGACATCGGTGAATGGAGGAGGGAAGTTCCGCTTCCTTCCCAATCTTAGCCCATTCTTGTCCCATCGTCGCCAAAAGACCTAACTTATCTGTGTCAGTGCGACGTAAAGCAACTTGCAAGAAAAAAAAGCTTCCTTCTCACTCCTAGCCCTTTCCTGTCCCATCGTCGCCATAAGTCGGTGCAGTGCGACATAAAGCAACTTGTAAAAAGGAAAAGAACAAATCTCACTGCAAAACCATCGTGCGGGTTACAATATATACACTTGCGCCTTGGTTAATTACGTTTGCATTCTAACTTATCCCTGCCTAAAATTCCCACCTCTAGAAAGGTGATGTGTTATATGTGTGTGAAGATTATATTAAGACGAACAAAAAGACCTAGCCCCCGAGCTAGAAGATTTAACTAAAAAAGGTTAAAATCCCCGGCTGGACTGGGACTCGAACCCGGGGCTCTCTTATGAGAAAGTGATCATTCAACCTAGGAGCGGAATGTAAAACACAAGGATGTAAATATTTTGATATTAGGCCAACAGCAGGCATTTATACAAGTGGAGGCACATGCTTCCCCTAGTGCATCGTCACTGTATTGTCCTACATAAGAGGCTTTCAGTGGTGTCTCAACGGTGCACTAGCCGCCAGCGTCTTGGGAAGGTGCAGCAATCCAACTGATGAGCCCACTGCTACACTGTGGCGAAACGCTGGTAATTTCACGATTGAAAAAGCCTTAAGAGCTTCAATGTTATTTCCGTTATCGTTCGTCGTATGGAGAGTATAGCACAAGACATATTGTAGGTCATGAACATTATTTTCTACCACCTATCTTATCAAAATATTCGAGACTTGAAGCCATCAATTAAACTAATTACTCTCACCAGCATTTCGTAAGCAATGCAAGACAGATGGGCTCGACGCAACCATACGGTTAGACTGTACCTGACAGAGGGGTGCGAGAACAGGCAGCTTACCCCCACTACATGCGCAGGCAGCTCTCGCGCAAGCTGCAGTAAATTTAATCTTTAGAAGCGCAAGATATACAACTTTTGAAGAATTTAAGTAAGCAGACAACGCACAAAATATATTTTCACTAATAACGCCTCTGTGGTGTAGCGAAATTTGAAAAGTGGTACGAGGACTGGAACGGGGTCCACTCAGGCTCGGGAGGTCAACTGAGTAGAGGTGGGTTCGATTCCCACCTCAGCCATTCTCGAAGTGGTTTTCTGTGGTTTCCCACTTCTCCTCCAGGCAAATGCCGGGATGGTACCTAACTTAAGGCCACGGCCGCTTCCTTCCCTCTTCCTTGTCTATCCCTTCCCATCTTCCAGGACACAAGGCCCCTGTTCAGCATAGCAGGTGAGGCCGCCTGGGCGAGGTACTGGTCATAATCCCCAGTTGTATCCCCCGACCAAGAGTCTGAAGCTCCAGGACACTGCCCTTGAGGCGGTAGAGGTGGGATCCCTCGCTGAGTCCGAGGGAAAAACCAACCCTGGAGGGTAAGCAGATAAAGAAAGAAAGAAAGAAAGAAATAACGTGAACATAAAATACCATGCCTAAATCTTGTAATACAAAGTTTTTCTTCACCAACACTACATTTCTACGTTTTCGTGGAGTCTTCAGAACACCCAGATTCAGTTTAAAATTTGGCCAGTGGTTTGAGATAGGATGTTCTTCCTTGTGACACACGCTCGTCCTATTGAAAATCCCTCCCGTGTCACCGAGATTCGAATTCAGACACACGGTTTGGAAGCCAAGTAACTAAATCATAGCGCCAGCACGGACCCTTACTACAGTTATTTAAGTAAGTTAATGTACGGCTCCATGGCTAAATGGCTTGCGTGCTGACCTCTGATCACAGGGGTTCCGTGTTCGATTCCCGGCAGGGTCGAGAATTTTAACCAACATTGATTAATTTCACTGGCACGAGTGTATGTGTCGTCTTCATTATCATTATTTTCATTCTCATCACGACGCGCAGGTCGCCTGCGGGTTTCAAATCAAAAGACCTGCACCTGGCGAGCCGAACATGTCCTCGGACACTCCTCATTATTTTCATTCTCATCACGACGCGCAGGTCGCCTGCGGGTTTCAAATCAAAAGACCTGCACCTGGCGAGCCGAACATGTCTTCGGACACTCCCGGCACTAAAAGCCTTACGACATTTCATTTCAGTAAGTTCATCATCATCATCATCTGTTTACCCTCCAGGTTCGGTTTTCCCTCGGACTTAGCGAGGGATCCCACCTCTACCGCCTCAAGGGCAGTGTCCTGGAGCTTCAGACTCTTGGTCGGGGGATACAACTGGGGAGTATGACCAGTACCTCGCCCAGGCGGCCTCACCTGCTATGCTGAACAGGGGCCTTGTGGAGGGATGGGAAGATTGGAAGGGATAGAAAGGAAGAGGGAAGGAAGCGGCCGTGGCCTTAAGTTAGGTACCATCCCGGCATTCGCCTGGAGGAGAAGTGGGGAAACCACGGAAAACCACTTCCAGGATGGCTGAGGTGGGAATCGAACCCACCTCTACTCAGTTGACCTCCCGAGGCTGAGTGGACTCCGTTCCAGCCCTCGTACCACTTTTCAAATGTCGTGGCAGAGCCTGGAATCGAACCCGGACCTCCGGGGGTGGCAGCTAATCACGCTAACCACTACACCACAGAGGCGGACCATTTCAGTAAGTTAATTTAGAATATGTCTATGACAGAGCGGAGTAACTGCGTGTGTTAATGCACTACAGGTATGGAGCCAAGTCTGCATTCCGGAAGCGCGTGGGATCGAAGCCTTCTCAGTGGTTAATATATACGTTTGCGTCGTTCATTGTGAATGCCTGCATTTCGATGTTTGTAGACTATGCGTTTAAGATTTGTAGACTATGCATTTAAGTTTTATGTGTAAACGTTAACGTTTCATTTTCATTGTGAATGGGGCCTAAGTGCAATAGAACTGTTCCTTTGTGTCCGACTGTCTTTGTCCCCAGTTCCAAGGAATTATCATGACATTCATTTCTCGTTCGTAAATGTTTTGGCTTCCTGCTTGGAACTGAATCCACGTCCTGTCAGGTGAACCGAGCAAGCCGTAACTACCGTATCTCGTTGATTCGAATACCGGTAACATTCTGTTTCTCTAGGATTTTCCACAATCACTGAAAGGAAATTCTGGGAGGGTATCTATTTTCAGTCGTAGAGCACATTCCAAGGCCGACTTACTAAGTTTCACATTCTATCTCTGCATAATAATGGCTGCCAACTGACGACGAAAGTACAGGACGGTATGTAAAATGAAGCAACAACTAAATTTCGCAGTAAGCATCGTGTTATTTTCAGAGAATTTCTTTAAAAGAAATAAGAAACGGCAAGGAGAGAGAGAGAAATAACAATAATGGTTTTACGTCCCACTAAATACTTTTCCGATTTTCGGAGACGCCGAGGTGCCGGAATATTGTTCCATGGAGCATTTTTAGGTGCCGGTAAATCTATCGGCACGGTGCTAATGTGTTTGAGCGCCTTTTAATATTTCCGGACTGAGCCAGGATCGAATCTGCCAACTTGGACTCAGAAAGCCAGAGCCTTAAGGGCCTGAGCCTCTCCGTCCGGCAAGTAATAAAGAGAAAGGCATAATGATGGAGGAATGGAGAAAATGAGACTAATAGTTTAGATCTGTGGAAAATAAAAATGAATCAATTGATGAATGAATAAAGAATGCCGAAACAAACTAAGGAGTTACGAAAGAAACGGTAAAGAAGACAAGGAACACTCCGATTGCAATACATTATATCAACAAAACGGCGTCCGGCTCCGTGGCTAAATGGTTAGCGTGCTGGCCTTTGGTCACAGGGACCCCGGGTTCGATTTCCCGAAGGGACGGGAACTTTAACCATCATTGGTTAATTTCGCTGGCATGGGGCTGGGTGTATGTGTCGTCTTCATAATCATTTCGTCCTCATTACGACGCGCAGGTGGCCTACGGGCGTCAAATCAAAAGACTTTCACTTGGTGAGCCGAACATGTCCTCGGACACTCCCGGCACTAAAAGACATACGCCATTTCATTTTAACTGAAAACAGCATCTGACAAGAGAAAAATCAAGACTTAGATTTGCTGATGATATTCTTATTATTTTTATCATTTGATAATTCCATCTGACTCTACAGGGGTTTTCGAGACATTGCTAAATGGTATAGGCTAGTCTGGGAGAAAATGCACGAGATGGCAATTAGTAAATCTAAAACTAAATCACAGACTGACGTATGTGAAGCAGGAAATATTGCATTAGAAAATTACGTTTTAAAGGAAGTAGATCGATATTATTGTTTGAGCAGTAGAATAACCAACGGCGGCAGAAATAAGGACAACATGAACAGTAAAATTGCAAATCAAAGTCATCGCCGTACAGGCCATGAAGGCCCTTGGAGTGTGGAAGGTAAAGGCTTCCACTATCTGTAACCTCGACACTTTGTGGGGTAGAGTGGTTAGCTCTACGCCCGGTCGCCTTCGCCCCCAGGAATTAACCTGGTACTCATTTTTGGTGGAGGCTTAGTGAACCTCAGGACCATCAACATGAACTGTACACTAGCCCAGGCAAGGAAGAATTTTCTTAAGGAAAGAAATTTAGTTGCTTAAAATACGTAGACCGGGCGAGTTGGTCTTGCGGTCAGGGGCGCGCGGCTGTGAGCTTGCATCCGGGAGAGAGGAAGTTCGAATCCCACTGTCGGCAGCCCTGAAGATGGTTTTCCATGGTTTCCCATTTTCACACCAGGCAAATGCTGGGGCTGTACCTTACTTAAGGCCACGGCCGCTTCCTTTCAACTCCTAGGCCTTTCCTCTCCCATCGTCGCCATAAGACTTATCTGTGTCGGTGCGACGTAAAGCCACTAGCAAAAAAAAAAAAAAATGTAGCATATAGTATGCATATATAGGCTAGCTAATCCCGCGGACTGGGGATAGTGAGCCTGTGCCTTACCCGCAGGTCCAGGGCTCGATTCTCCGCCAGGTCAGGGATTTTTACCTGATCTGAGGGATGGCACGAGGTCCTATCAGCCTACGTGAGGACATTTGAGGGACCATCTGTCGGTGAGATAGTGGCTTCGATCTAGAAAGCCAAGAATAATGACCGTTACGCTTACCACGCATCACCTCGTAATATGCAGGCCTTCCGCTTGAGCAGTGGTCGCTTGGTAGACAAAGGTCCGTCTGAGCTGCAGCGTCATGGCGTTAGTTTTTAAAATGTTTAGTAGATATTAGAAAGATGTTTCTGGAGACCTTCCAGTTGAGTGTAGGCCTGAATGGCAGTAAATAAAGGAAAATATCTAACAAAGAAACAAAATGAAAGACTTTGAAATATAGCGTTATGGAAGAATGGTAAAAAGCAACCAAGCTTACTGTTTTGCGTGACTGTTAATATCGTTATAATAACCATGGGACCTATACTTTTCGCGGAATGCGAACCATGGGGACTTGATTGTTCGTTTCAAAAATTCCACGTTCGATGGCTGAGTTTAGAATCGCGGCTGCAGAATGGTTAAAGTGAGATTAGTGTTAGTAGCAGAAAGGCAAGTCGTTACTGTTGTTTTTCGGTAATCAGCTCTGTAGACTGGTGTAGATGTTACGTAATCACTTTCAGAGTTGTGAAGTACGTACCCACTCGAATGTCGGTGAGTCACTTCGCATTCCAGTGTACTGTAATGCTAATGAGTAACCTGTAGATAATTAAGTTCAGCAATAATTCTTGTTCATTCGTCGGTATAATAACTAAGTTGAAGGTCTGTAAATAATAATTAGATTGCTGCAATCATTTCCATGAGAAGTTACAACAACAACAACAAAAACAACAACAACAGCAAACACAACAAAACAACAAAAAATGTGTTCATTATACAGTGTACTGTAATACCTTTCGTAACAACAATAACAACAACATCAACAACAACAACAACAACAACAACAACAACAACAATAATAATAATAATAATAATAATAATAATAATAATAATAATAATAACGGGCAACAAAACAGATCTTTCACTTTTTTGACTTCAAACCCAAAACCACAATGTCCTGGTTTATGACACCAAGGAAAACCTCCAAATGTTACTTATAAAACCCGAAGAAGCCTTCAATAGAGATCTCTTCCGCAAAAAGATACTGACGAATGGGATAAACCGAGACAAGTAACAGACAAGTAACTACTACTACTACTACTACTAATAATAATAATGTAATAATATAGTAATAATGTATAATATAATAATATATAATTTTTTATTACTATTATTATAAAATGTAAGAAAGTTTGCACTTTTACGTGACTGTTGGTAGCCATGGGACCTTTAGTAGGCCTATTACATGGAATTCGAACCATAGGAATTTGGCTTTGCATTTCAAAAGCCTCCCGTGCATTGCCCGCTATTCGAGTTGCGACCACATTGGTGGGAAATTAGTGGCGATTTGCCCGGCTCCATGGCTAAATGGTTAGTATGCTGGTCTTTGGTTCAAGAAGACCGGGGTTCGATTCCCAGTCGGGTCGAGGATTTTGACATTCATAAGGATGTTTGTGGGTTACTGTAGTCACGTCCTAGTTCGTGAACCATGGGCAACGGCTGAGTGGCTTAGTAAGTGGTCCTGAGAGTCGGTATACCAGTTGCTATGGAATTGGAGTGGGCATCTCGGACATATTCTGAGTCGTGGCCCTCCTTGTGCTCAGGCGGCTAGGATTATACAATTCACCGGTGGTCCATAACCCGTTAGAGTAAGAAGGTAGAACTGGCTGAGTCAGCAAAGAGGATGCATCTGGATGTGCTAGGAGTAAGTGATATTCGGGTAAGGGGAGATAATGAGGAAGAGATAGGAGATTATAAAGTGTACTTGACGGGTGTTAGAAAGGGAAGGGCAGAGTCTGGGGTAGGGCTCTTTATCAGGAATACCATTGCACGCAACATCGTTTCTGTTAGGCACGTAAATGAGCGAATGATGTGGGTAGATTTGTTAGTGGGAGTAATTAGGACAAGAAATGTGTCGGTGTATTCACCATGTGAGGGTGCAGATGAGGATGAAGTTGACAAGTTTTATGAAGCATTGAGTGACATCGTGGTCAGGGTGAACAGCAAGGATAGAATAGTGCTAATGGGCGATTTCAATGCGAGAGTTGGGAATAGAACTGAAGGATACGAAAGGGTGATTGGTAAATGTGGGGAAGATATGGAAGCTAATGGGAATGGGAAGCGTTTGCTGGACTTCTGTGCTAGTATGGGTTTAGCTGTTACGAATACATTCTTCAAGCATAAGGCTATTCACCGCTACACATGGGAGGCTAGGGGTACCATATCCATAATAGACTATATCTTAACAGACTTTGAATTCAGGAAATCTGTTGGGAATGTACGAGTTTTTCGGGGATTTTTCGATGATACAGACCACTATCTGATCTGTATCTCTAGGCCTAGGGTAGAGAAAGTGAAATCTGTCTGCAAACGAATAAGGGTAGAAAGTCTCCAGGACGAGGAAATTAGACAGAAGTACATGGATATGATTAGTGAGAAGTTTCGAACAGTAGACAGTAAGCAGGTTCAGGATATAGAAAGTGAATGGGTGGTATACAGGGATGCTGTAATAGAAACAGCAAGGGAATGCCTAGGAACAACTGTGTGTAAAGATGGGAAAAGGCGAACATCTTGGTGGAATGATGAAGTGAGAGCAGCCTGTAAACGTAAGAAGAAGGCTTATCAGAAATGGCTCCAAACAAGGGCCAAGGCAGATAGGGAGTTTTATGTAGGTGAAAGAAACAGAGCGAAACAAATAGTTGTTGAATCCAGAAAGAAGTCATGGGAAGATTTTGGTAATAACCTGGAAAGGCTAGGTCAAGCAGCAGGGAAACATTTCTGGACAGTAATAAAGAATCTTAGGAAAGGAGGGAAAAAGGAAATGAACAGTGTTTTGAGTAATTCAGGTGAACTCATAATAGATCCCAGGGAATCACTGGAGAGGTGGAGGGAATATTTTGAACATCTTCTCAAAGTAAAAGGAAATCATCCTGGTGGTGTTGTGAACAGCCAAGCTCATGGGGAGGAGGAAAATGATGATGGTGAAATTATGTTTGAGGAAGTGGAAAGGATAGTAAATAAACTCCATTGTCATAAGGCAGCAGGAATAGATGAAATTAGACCTGAAATGGTGAAGTACAGTGGGAAGGCAGGGATGAAATGGCTTCATAGAGTAGTAAAATTAGCGTGGAGTGTTGGTAAGGTACCTTCAGATTGGACAAAAGCAGTAATTGCACCTATCTATAAGCAAGGGAACAGGAAGGATTGCAACGACTATCGAGGTATCTCATTGATAAGTATACCAGGCAAAGTATTCACTGGCATCCTGGAAGGGATGGTGCGATCAGTCGTTGAGAGGAAGTTGGATGAAAACCAGTGTGGTTTCAGACCACAGAGAGGCTGTCAGGATCAGATTTTCAGTATGCGCCAGGTAATTGAAAAGTGCTACGAGAGGAATAGGCAGTTGTGTTTATGTTTCGTAGATCTAGAGAAAGCATATGACAGGGTACGTAGGAAAAAGATGTTCGCCATACTGGGGGACTATGGAATTAAAGGTAGATTATTAAAATCAATCAAAGGCATTTATGTTGGCAATTGGGCTTCAGTGAGAATTGATGGTAGAATGAGTTCTTGGTTCAGGGTACTTACAGGAGTTAGACGAGGCTGTAATCTTTCACCTTTGCTGTTTGTAGTTTACATGGATCATCTGCTGAAAGGTATAAAATGGCAGGGAGGGATTCACTTAGGTGGAAATGTAGTAAGCAGTTTCGCCTATGCTGACGACTTGGTCTTAATGGCAGACTGTGCCGAAAGCCTGCAGTCTAATATCTTGGAACTTGAAAATAGGTGCAATGAGTATGGTATGAAAATTAGCCTCTCGAAGACTAAATTGATGTCAGTAGGTAAGAAATTCAACAGAATCGAATGTCAGATTGGTGATACAAAGCTAGAACAGGTCGATAATTTCAAGTATTTAGGTTGTGTGTTCTCCCAGGATGGTAATATAGTAAGAGAGATTGAATCAAGGTGTAGTAAAGCAAATGCAGTGAGCTCGCAGTTGCGATCAGCAGTATTCTGTAAGAAGGAAGTCAGCTCTCAGACGAAACTATCTTTACATCGGTCTGTTTTCAGACCAACTTTGCTTTACGGGAGCGAAAGCTGGGTGGACTCAGGATATCTTATTCATAAGTTAGAAGTAACAGACATGAAAGTAGCGAGAATGATTGCTGGTACAAACAGGTGGGAACAATGGCAGGAGGGTACTCTAAATGAGGAGATAAAGGCTAATTTAGGAATGAACTCGATGGATGAAGCTGTACGCATAAACCGGCTTCGATGGTGGGGTCATGTGAGGCGAATGGTGGAGGATAGGTTACCTAGGAGTATAATGGACTCTGTTATGGAGGGTAAGAGAAGTAGAGGGAGGCCAAGACGACGATGGTTAGACTCTGTTTCTGACGATTTAAAGATAAGAGGTATAGAACTAAATGAGGCCACAACAATAGTTGCAAATCGAGGATTGTGGCGACGTTTAGTAAATTCTCAGAGGATTGCAGACTGAACGCTGAAAGGCATAACAGTCTATAATGATAATGTATGTATGTATGTATGTAAGGTAACTCCTATAGGTCGGAGGCTGGGGTTTGTTACGTCTTCAGCAATATATTTCATCATACGTAGGGTCCCATCCTCACAGATGCGCAGGTCGCCTGTACGCCGTCAACTCGAAAGGCCTGCACCAGGCCTCTCCGCAGGCCACACGCCATTATTTATTTGGGGGCGATTTCCCTTGACTATCGCAGTCTAATAATAAAGTAAAGTTAACTCGTGTCCTCATCCCGAGGTGGTGCAGCTCTTTTTAGGCACACCTCCAATTGAGGTGAGCTGCATGTATCATTTCAACCATATACCAGCCCTCCTGCTATTCTTAAATATCTGGCAGTACCGGGAATCGAACCCGGGCCTCGGAGGACGGCAGCTAATAACACTAACCGTTGCGCTACAGAGACGGGCAGTCTAATAATAATAATAATAATAATAATAATAATAATAATAATAATAATAATAATAATAATAATAATAATAATAATAATTGCTTAAAATCTTTTTAACATTGAATGGTCGTACAGGAAATTTGTCTAAAACGTTTCATTCAGGTGTCACCATATCTACTGCCACGGATTTCCCCCACTTAACATCGCAAAAATAGCTTTTTTTTTTTGCTAGGGGCTTTACGTCGCGCCGACACAGATAGGTCTTATGGCGACGATGGGATAGGAAAGGCCTAGGAGTTGGAAGGAAGCGGCCGTGGCCTTAATTAAGGTACAGCCCCAGCATTTGCCTGGTGTGAAAATGGGAAACCACGGAAAACCACTTTCAGGGCTGCCGATAGTGGGATTCGAACCTACTATCTCCCGGATGCAAGCTCACAGCCGCGCGCCTCTACGCGCACGGCCAACTCGCCCGGTGCAAAAGTAGTGACTGACAGTACCGGCATTCGATCAAGGAACCTTGAGGGGAAGAAGAAAGTGCCCTACAACTTTCTCCGCATAGCGGGTTTCATCAGAATATTAAATCAATAACGAACGTCAGTATTCTCAACTTAGCCCATCGCTGAGCAATGTAATCACAGTGTTTGAATCACTCACTCCGTGACTAGACACGTGACCTTTCTATACACGAGTATCTCTTGGTCTCTTCAAGTTCACACCCATACAATTCATACTTCACTCACACAGAATAGCAGTGGCACAACTGTTCCGAAGAAAGCTGTTCTAACGGTCGCTGACGTGATTGACAGATATAGCCAGTTGGCTGAGTGATTTAACAACGTGGTTCGACTCCTGATGACTTGTCTGTAGTTTCCATGTTGAAAGTTCAGATTGCCGTCATTCTGCAAACGCATGTGTACGATATCTTAATGCAATAGAAGCTCAATGTCACGCGGTAGTCGCAGGACACACCACTCTCACGTTGTGTCTTAACTAGGATATTTCTGCTGAAGAACTGTATCAGAAACGTGAAAGTCGGTAAAATGCAATAAATGTAAAGTAGGTATGTCTCTGTGGTGTAGTGGTTAGCGTGATTAGCTGCCACCCCAGGAGGCCCGGTTCGACTCCCGGCTCTGCCACGAAATGTGAAAAGTGGTACGAGGGATAGAATGGGGTCCACTCAGCCTCGGGAGTTAAAATGAGTAGAGGGGGGAGGTTCGACTTCCATATCAGCCATCCTCGAAATGGTTTTCCGTGGTTTCCCACTCCTCATCCAGGCAAATGCGGGATGGTACCTAACTTAAGGTCACGGCCGCTTCCTTCCCTCTTCTTTGTCTATCCCTTCCAATCTTCCCATCCCCCACATCAATCCCGTGTTCAGCATAGGTCGCGAGGTACTAGTCCTCCTCCCCAGTTTTATCCCCCAACTCAAAGTCCCCTGCTCCAGGACACTGCCCTTGAGGCGGTAGAGTTCGGATCCCTCACTGAGTCCGAGGGAAAAACCAACCCCGGAGGGTAAACGGAGTAAGAAAGAAAGAAAGAAAGAAAGAAAGAGAGAGAGAAAGAAAGAAAGAAAGAAAGAACTACAGAAAGAAAGAATGAGGTGTAAATTAACGAAACTACAAATGGAATGCAAAGCCATCTCTGCACAGGCCTCGTAAGGGCATTGAAGAGTTGGAAGGTAAAGGCTTCCACCTTCCGTTACCTCTGCGTTGAATGGGATGGAGTGGTGGTCTCTATGTCTGGCCATCTTTGTCCCTAATGTCGAAATGTCTAATAATATCGAAAAGAGAACGAATTATAAATCACATATTATTTTTGATGAACATATATCCTAACGGATTGGCTTATATTTTTCAGTTTGTATTTTACTAATTTTTCCTTATGATTTATTTTCTTTTTACTCTTATGCTCCGCATTTATTTTATTTTATTTGTTGAGCTTTGCTTTCTGTCCTCATTATATGTTCCCCAAATCTGCTATTTAGCTTAGTTATCTTAGATTTTATAATAGAATGGTATATTTCTCCTATAAGTGTGTTATCGTGTAATTTACGTGGTTAAGTGCAAGAGAGGGCCACGAGCCTTAACTTCGCCAATGCTAAAGTCAAAAATAAATTTGAAAAATAAATAAATAACTAGCTGTCAGGTAACCTACACGTCGTCGAAGAGTCACATCTCATTTTTTTTCTCAAACTCCTCCCTCCATTTCCATCCTTAAGATCATTTTTTCCGTAATTCTTCGGGAGATCTTTCCGTCATGATTTTCTTATTTCGATAGTCATCTTCATTATCGTAATGATTAGGAGCCAATGAGCGCGATGTTTTCCAGCTGTACAAACAATCATGACAACCACCACCACCGTCACCAGTTAGTACATTACTACAATGATGTCCGACTCGTTGGCTGAATGGTCAGCGTACTGGCCTTCGGTTCAGAGGGTCCCGGGTTCGATTCCCGGCCGGGTCGGGGATTGTAACCTTCATTGGTTAATTCCAATGGCCCGGGGGCTGGGTGTTTGTGCTGTCCCCAACATCCCTGCAACTCACACACCACACATAACACTATCCTCCACGACTTTAACACACAGTTACCTACACATGGCAGATGCCGCCCACCCTTATCGGAGGGTCTGTCTTACAAGGGCTGCACTCGGCTAGAAATAGCCACACGAAATTATTATTATTATTACTACAATGATTGAACAGCTTGTTTTTTACAATTGGCTTTACCTAGCACCGACACAGATACGTCTTATGGGGACGATGGGATAGGAATGGGATAGGATTCGGAAGGAAGGGACCGTTTCCTTAATTAAGGTACAGTCCCGCCATTTGCCTGGTGTGAAAATGGGAAACCACGGAAAACCATCTTCAGGGCTGTCGACAGTGGGGTTCGAACCCACTATCTCCCAGATGCAAGCACACAGCTGCGCGCCCCTAACCGCACTGCCAACTCACCTGGTGTTAATTAAGTAATCTTTAAGATTACGTATATAGTATTGAGTAGGTCTAAATTATATATTTTAATTTAGATATTATGGTCAATACGGACTGAATAACCTAACAGTAATCAATTAACTAAGAGGAAACTGAAAAGAAATTGCTTACACGGCATAACAGATTTCTTACGAAAAACCCATCCTACTTCCAGGTCGGGAATGTACGATTTTGTTGGTAGCGCCATACAAGGTTTAGTTTTGCTAGAAAAATGTTAACTGCTAGTGATAAACCTTGTCCACACGGAAACGATGGAAAATTTACCTTTCAGATGTTTCGAAAGCATCTGACTCTTTATACGAAGATGATCTGTAGGAGACAGGGGTTTCATTTTTCAATGTGGTCATTGTCAGACTTCCCGTACTGGTAAAATCAGACCTTTAACTTACACCATGTGCAGCGAATGAAGTATAAGCCTCTGTACTGACGATTGAGGTTCAAAAAACGAAAGCAAGCCCTTGTTAGGTATCAGTAGCATAGCCAGGATTGGCCGATGTGAGGTGGTATATAATTACAAAATTATGATAGAACATATTGAAGGTGTTTTTGCGTATGTGGTGCCCGCATGCCTGACTGTCATTGTAAAGACATGAAACAATTTTTCAATTTGCTTTACGTCGCACCGACACAGATAGGTCTTATGGCGACGATGGGATAGGAAAGGCCTAGGAGTGGGAAGGAAGCGACGTGGCCTTAATTAACGTACATCCGCAGCATTTGCCTGGTGTGGAAATGGTAAACCACGGCAAACCATCTTCAGGGCTGCCGACCGTGGGGTTCGAACCCACTATCTCTCGGATGCAAGCTCACAACTGCGTGCCCCTAAGGAAATGTTACAAGTCAATTATGTTGATATTCAGAGTGCAATACAGGACAAAATCTCACATTAAAATACAGAACAAGAACAATATGATCTAGGTCGACAGTTTTACAGCAATTGGTATGTACAGTTTACAATCTAAAATCCAACTTTTGAGGCTTCTTTGAAAATAGATTCACCAGATTTGTTGATTTTGCAATTATGTATCTGTGAATGTTTATTTAATTTATTGTTTATTGTCAATTTCTGTTTATTTATTTATTTCATCATGATCATCATCATCATCATCTGTTTACCCTCCAGGTTCGGCTTTTCCCTCGGACCGAGCGAGGGATCCCACCTCTACCGCCTCAAGGGCAGTGTCCTGGAGCTTAAGACTCTTGGTCGGTGGATACAACTGGGGAGTATGACCAGTACCTCGCCCAGGCGGCCTCACCTGCTATGGTGAACAGGGGCCTAGTAGGGGGATGGGAAGATTGGAAGGGATAGGCAAGGATGAGGGAAGGAAGTGGCCGTGGCCTTAAGATAGGTACCATCCCGGCATTTGCCTGGAGGTGAAGTGGGAAACCACGGAAAACCACTTCGAGGATGGCTGAGGTGGGAATCGAACCCGCCTCTACTCAGTTGACCTCCCGAGGCTGAGTGGACCCCGTTCCAGCCCTCGTACCACTTTTCAAATTTCGTGGCAGAGCCGGGAATCGAACCCGGACCTCCGGGGGTGGCAGCTAATCACGCTAACCACTACACCACAGAGGCGGCTTATTTATTTATTTATTTTTGTAAAAAAAAAATATGGAAAGGTGAGGCGAGTTCTAACCTCCTGTAACACCCCTGGCCACGCCCCATAAGGTTCTTGATTTCCTAGGATGACTGCTGGTCAATCAGACGGCTACACATTTTGGAGGCCAGTGTGAGTGTTACGATAACCTCTGCCATTTTTCTTGACTTTTATGACTGAAGTAGCAAATTTCGCTGCGTTTAAATCAAATGTGAACTCCTTAGGCATGAAGATCGGATAGGTAACCACTCTTGAAGAACGCATAATGAATTGTTACTCTGTAGGAATATGATCGCTCTGTAGGTTCACCACATCGAACGAGTTCGATTTTGATTTGTATGGTGTTAACTGTTGTGCTCAGTTCTTTGTTCGGTGCTCATGGTGCAAGTTAAAAATCAGCTAGGAACTCATTTCACTTTATGAGATGTAAGTCCTCTTTCCAATGAATTATCTTCCTGTTCAAAGAATTCTGCTTTCCCCGATTTCGAAGAGCGATGAGCTTCTCGACAGAGGCTTAACACGTAACATCTAACGTGTGAACAGTGATAATGTCGTCCTCAACCCTGAATATGCGTATAATCCTGTCTCTGAATACAACTCGAATGCCGCATTTTTTGGTCACTAGTATTCAAATTGTCTGTCTTTGAAAGAGTTTTCCGTGAATTCCCATTCTCAACTCATGATTTTAATCGCGTCTATTTAATTCTTCTAGCCCGGGGACTGGGTGTTCGTGCTTTTTCCAACACATTCCTCTTCATATTCAGACTACACTACCAACCACCACAGAAACACGCAAGTGTAATTACATCCCTCCATATAGGGTTGGCGTCAGGAACAGCATCCTGCCGTAAAACAGGGCCAAATCCACATTTGCGATGCAGTGGTGGAAGAAGCAGTAAAAGAAGAAGAAGAACTCATTATGAATGACGGAAAATTACCTCTCCGAAAGGCTATCACCGCTTTCTTCGCAATTTCTTGTCCATTTCGTCTCATTCATGTCCCACAGACAGACCCACTTCCATGTCGTCTGGGCGATAGGCAATCCTATATTCCCAGTTGTATCCTGAATAAAGTATATTGCCTGATTGGGCGGTGGATGAATGTTTTTTTTGTCCTAGTATGACGCCTCCAGGAGAAAGAATCAATAAAAAATAATGAATTACAAAGAATAAACCATGTGAGAAATTGCCGGCCCCGTGGTATAGGGGTAGCGTGCCTGCCTCTTACCCGGAGGCCCCGGCTTCGATTCCCGGCCAGGTCAGGGATTTTTACCTGGACCTGAGGGCTGGTTCGAGGTCCACTCAGCCTACGTCATTAGAATTGAGGAGCTATCTGACGGTGAGATGGCGGCCCCGGTCTAGAAAGCCAAGAATAACGGCCGAGAGGAATCGTCGTGCTGACCACACGACACCTCGTAATCTGCAGGCCTTCGGGCTGAGCAGCGGTCGCTTGGTAGGCCAAGGCCCTTCAAGGGCTGTAGTGCCATGGGGTTTGGTTTTTGTTTATGTGAGAAATTACTAGCTATAGTTAATGGTAAAAGAAATTTCGTACTTCACTTCTTTGATCAATGTATTTAACGTTCTACTTCTTCAGGATAGTGGTAATGAGTTAAATCCATAAGCAAGCATTTACTTTTGAGGATATAGAACTTGCAACAGAGACAGAGTAAGAATACAATTCTGATATACCGGCTCAGGACGATGTCTAGTGCAGAATATTTCTGCACATATTGGTGCCTTTGAAAGAAAATTCCTCCAGCCAGTAGACACGGAATATGTCTCACTCTTCTTAAGCTGTTCCTCAATGTTCCTTTATGTCATAACGTTGTTATGCTTGACCACGTTTTACGGTTATTGTCATAATTTGACTTCATTACACGAGTACGAACCCCGTGGTGTAGGGGTAGCGTGCCTGCCTCTCGCCCAGAGGCCCCGGCTTCGATTCCCGGCCAGGTCAGGGAATTTTCTTCCGACCTGAGCGCTGGTTCGAGGTCCACTCAGCCTACGTGATAAGAATTGAGGAGCTATCTGACGGTGAGATGGCGGCCCGGTCTCGAAAGCCTAGAATAACGGCCGAGAGGATGCGTCGTGCTGACCACACGACCCCTCGTAATCTGCAGGCCTTCGGGCTGAGCAGCGGTCGCTGGGCAGGCCAAGGCCCTTTCAAGGGCGTTAAGTGCCGTGGGGTTTGGGGGGTTATACGAGTACGAACGACATAGTTTGGAAGTGTGATTGAGAACCTGTCGTTCTTTGAGCTGGCATCAGGATTAATTTGCGCGTTCGGAATTCTTGGGTTTTCCGAGCATCTGCTGATTGATTTCCGTAATCCGAATAGAATCCGTGAATCTTTACTTTCGAGCAGCCTGATCCTCCGACCGATAGCCACATGAGTGTGCAAAGAACACCGGTACACTACTCTGCCATGATAGTAGATTTCTTGTATTCGGGAGATAGTGGTTGCGAACCCCACTGTCGGCAGCCCTGAAGATAGTTTTCCGTGGTTTCCCATTTTCACACTAGGTAAATGCTGGGGCTGTAGTTCAATTAAGGCCAAGGTCGCTTCCTTCACACTCCTTGCCCACATCTATCCCATTGTCGCCATAAGACCTATCTGTGTTGGTGCGACGTAAACCAGATTCCAAAAAAAAAGTCAGATTCCAAAAAAAAAGTGACCTTGTTGTGGGTGTTTCCATATAATTATAATTTAATTTGTTAGTAAGCATAACTCTTGGTTAGTATAAACGTGGCGCTCTCCTTTCCCTCGAGCATAATATTAATTAACTCGGCCGATACTCCGCCCACATCCCGTTCGGATAATTTCATTGGGCTGTCTGGCCCTGACAAACCTACCGCAATAGCCTCCAAGGTCACTTCAGCTCATTACTTCCTTGTCAATTGGAGAAAATGAAACTGGAATCGCGGTTCCGGTTCATTCTCATGCATTTGTAGTAAATAGTTCCTAAATCCGACTCTGGGCTGCCTGGCCGATGCGGTAAAGGCGTGCTCGGTTCATCCGGAAGGACGTGGGTTCGAATCACCGTCAGGAATTCGTGACTTTTAAGAAGCGCGATTTCCACTTCTGGAGGTGCACATAGCCCTGAGGTTCACTCAGCCTACACCAAAAATGAGTGCAAAGACTACCGGTACACCACTCTGCCATTATAGTAGATTTCTTGTATTCGGGAGATAGTGGTTGCGAACCGCACTGTCGGCAGCCCTGAAGATGGCTTTCCGTGGTTTACCATTTTCACACTAGGTAAATGCTGGGGCTGTAGTTTAATCAACGCCAAGCTCGCTTCCTTCACACTCCTTGCCCTCTTCTATCTCATCGTCGCCATAAGACCTATCTGTAGAGCCAACCACTCTACCACTTCAAGTGCCGAGGTTACGGATGGTGGAAGCCTTTACCTTCCACCCCTCCAGGGGCCTTCATGGCCTGTACGGAGATGACTTTGCTTTTTACTATCCCAATGATGAACTAAAGTCTAAAGTCTCACAATTACAAGGGGAGACCACAGCTATGGGATAAACGATTTCGTTCAAACCTCGGGAGGTAAATCTATGTAAAACATAAGCAGACAGCGAAAAAGTTAATATTATTAGCTGCCCTCCTCGGCGGCTCGGGTTCGATTCCTGTTACTGCCAGAAATTTAAGAATATCAGGAGGGCTGGTATGCGGTTGAAATGACGCATACAGCTTACTTCCATTGGGAGTGTGCCTGAAAAGAGATGCACCACCTCGGGATGAGGACACGAGTTTACTTTTCGTCCGTCTCTGTGGTGTTCTGTAGTGGTTAGTATGATTAGCTGCAACCCCCGGAGGACCGGGTCCGATTCCCGGCTCTGCCACGAAATTTGAAAAGTGGTACGAGGACTGGAGAACGGGGCCCACACAGCACCAGGTCAACTGACTAGGGAGGCGGGGGGTTCGAATCCCCCCTCAGCCATCCTCGAAGTGGTTTTCCGTGGTTTTCTACTTCTCCTGCGGGCAAATGCCGGTATGGTACTTAACATAAGGCCACGACCGCTTCTTTCCCTCTTTCTTGCCTATCCCTTCCAATCTTCCCATCCCCCCACAAGGCCTGTTCAGCATAGCAGGTAAGGCCGCCTGGGCGAGGTACTGGTCCTCCTCAAGAGTTATATCCCCAATCCAAAGTCTCACGCTCCAGGACACTGCCCTTGAGGTGGTTTTTTTTGGGGGGGGGGGAAACCTCGCTGAGCCCAGGGGAGGAAACAGCCCTGGACGGTAAGCGAATTAAGAAAGGAAGGAAGAAAATAAGCAGATACGTGTCCGAAGGTTTGTGCTATTGGTCAATATTTAACGAAAAATGGCCCTTTCAATTTAACAGCGTAGTGTACAAGTCTGCTGAACGGGCTGTCTGGCCAAGGCGGTGAAGGCGTGCTTGGTTCACTCGGAAGGACGTGGGTCGAATCATTTAAGAAATGACAATTCCATTTCCGGAGGTGCACGCGGCACTGGGGTTCGATCAATCTACACAAAAACTGAGTACCAGGTTAATTATTGCGGGGCAATGACGATCGGGCGTAAAGATCACCACCAAGTGTTGAGGTTACGGATAGTGGAAGATTTAACCTTCCACCCCTCCCAGGGCATTCATGGCCTGCACGGAGATGACTTTGCATTGCTATATATCTCTTGGCACATTTGCGTAAAGTGCATCTGCTGCACAGCTGGTCAAGTGGTCAGCATGGCTGACTTCCATAAGGGTGTCTTGGACTGGAAGCGCACTGGCACCCCTTTGTTATGTTTTCTTTTCTTCTCCCATTTTTCTTTTATCTGCTTTATAATTATAAGGTCAATCATATACTCTTTCACTTTCGTCTGTCTTACCAGTCTTAACACTCTCAGATTGACAAACCTTTTTTCTGTTAATTTGATAATCACTGCTGCAGTTATGATAAGAGATGCAGAGAGAGCGAGAGAATGAAACTGTTTTTGTTTCAGAACAAAAGATCAGTTACCTGCAGTCGCTAAGTGCGGCCAGTATCCAGTATTCGGGAAATAGTAGCTTCGAATCCCACTGTCGGCAGCCCTGAAGATGGTTTTCCGTGGTTTCCGATTTCCACACAAGGCACATGCTGGGGCTATACCTTAATTAAGGGCACGTACGTTTCCTTCCCACTCATAGCCCTTTCCTGTCCCATCGTCGCCATAAGACCTGTCTGTGTCGGTGCGACGTAAAGCAACTTGTAAAATAATCAGTAATAGTAAAAAAGAAAGTACTAATGCTATAATTTTATTTACAAGTGCCGGGCTGAGTGGCTCAGACGGTTGTGGCGTTGGCCATCTGACCCGAACTTCCCAGGTTCGATCGTGGCTCAGTCTGATGGTATTTGAAGGTCCTCAAATTCGTCAGCCTCGTGTCGGTAGATTTACTGGCAAGTAAAAGAACTCCTGTAGGACTACATTCCGGCACCTAGGCATCTTCGAATGCCGTAAAAGTAGTAAGGCCAATAAAATTATTGTTTTCAACTGACCGGCTCCGTGGGTAAATTCTTAACATGCTGGCCTTTGGCCCAAGGGGTCCCAGTTTCGATTCCCCGCCCTTTTGGAAATTTTAACCGTCATTGGTTAATTTCTGTGGCTGGCAGGCTGGATGTGTGTGCCGCCTTCACCATTAGAAGTCATCGTACGTAGGGCCCCATTCTCATAGACACGCAGGTCTCCTAAATGGCATCAACCTGCACCAGGCGTCACCGGGGGCCAGACGCCATTAAAATTGTTTACAACTAGCTGTCATACCGTCGCTGAAGGGTTAGTGTTTGTATAACTGCAGCAGTAATCCCATCTAGCGAAGATTAGTTCGTCAGGGTAATGTTATGGTTAATAAGTTATATACTTATGACAGTGAAGGACATTACATGTTGTTTTCTTCGAGCTCGTTTTTAAAGCAATCGAGTGGCTATTGCTAGCCTGGTACGGCCCTTGTAAAGCAGATTATCCGATGAGGGTGGATGGCATCACCCGAGTACGCCTATAAGAAAGTGCGTATTGTTCTCGTGGAAGGCAGTTTAATGTACCGGTCCTGCGGTGTAGGGGTAGCTTGCCTACCTCTTACCCGGAGGCCCCGGGTTGGATTCCCGCCAAGGGCAGGGCTGAGGGCTGGTTCGAGGTCCACTCAGCTTACGTGATTACAGTTGAGGAGCTATCTGGTGGTGAGATGGTGGGCCCGGTCTAGAAAGCCAAGAATAACGACCGAGAGGATTCGTCGTGCTGACCACACGACACCTCATAATATGCAGGCCTTCGAGCTGAACAGTGGTCGCTTGGTAGGCCATGGCCCATCGGGGCTGTTACGCCATGTGATTTGGTTTGCTTTGGTAGTTTAGTGTGTGGTGTACGAGTTGCATGGATGTTGAAAACAGAACAAACATCTAGTCTCCGAGGCAAGGAATTTAACCATCGAAGAATAAAATCCCTAACCCAGCTGGGAATTGAACGCTTGGGCCTTCGAACCGAAGGCTGACCATTCACCCAAGGAAATGGACGCGAGTTCGGTGATATTAGAGCATGGAGGCCTAGACTTCCAACTTCCTCGCTTATAATTCCGTTTTCCCTCATTCTTTGAGAGATCGGTCGCTTTTTTCTCTTCATTTCCGACAGGCGCCTTCATCATCATCCTGATCAATAACCGCTGATGACCACACGAATTTGCAGCTTATTAAGACAATCATAACAACAAGAAAATAAATTTGCTTACTTCAAACATGATACAGGAATTAGAAAGAAGATTTTGAAGACTTTCATGTGGAGCGAGGTAATGTATTGTGACCGTTCATAACGTCACATATAGTCTGTCATGATATCCAGGAGATGAAATATGCCGTTTTCCGCGTCATTCTCCGGTAAAAGCTGTCCAAGTTAGGATTTATCCACCCGCCCCGGGATGCGATTTGCAGTATGCCGGCTCGCGCGACCCAACTCTCGTTGTCGGTAATTAGCAGCAAGGCATTGCAGGAGCGCTGGTACTCGAAGTTTTCTCACTCCAACCACGAGCAAGACAGAAAGAGACGCGTTATCACGTGACAGAGAATCTAGGTCACTAGCAGAGTTCAGGGAGTATATCCAACGTGAGAACTAACATTATACACTATTTCCCTCATTCATTCACCACTGCCATCTCATCGAGTTCAATTGCTATTCCCCTGATAATTTTTATGAATCGCAAGATACTCGACGGATAGTCACGTGCAAACATTCACTTGAATCAGGGAATTTTACACATAATTATGAGAACGAAAAGTGCTCTACATACTTGAAAGAGCGGTAACTACGCCGTAACCAGGGTCCGTCTAAATGGTTACAAGATCTTGGGTCCCAACCGCGGCAGCCAGCTCGAGGATTCCCCTGGCGCTCTTCATCATTCGCCGACAGAGACAAAAGGACGCTTTTAAGATTGCTTGAGAATCTACGAAGCTATTTCAATAATATTCACTCAGTGAAAATGGGAATACAGGAGCTACAATTTGATATCCAGTTCGTCATTCTACGTTGCGTATTACCGGAGCACATTTTGAGAAGGGGGTGTGTTTTACCCTCACTGCTAGTACCAGGGCATCTCGCCTATATAGTAAGGGGCTGTGGAACGGACACCACCGGTTCATTTTCAGTTCAACGCCAGTTCGTTACCACTTCGTCGTGATTTGTGTGTGGGTCTTTTTATGAAGAAATCACTCTGTAATGTGAGCAGTGTAATGCAGTGATTTATTAGAGTCTGTGAATGTATGTGGAAAGAACCACAATCTGAGTAAGTTGTTGGCGCGTACAGTGTGCCGCTAACAAATATAGTAGGAACGGTAAGAAACCGTGATGATCGCTGTCCGTGTGTCGAAGAGGTCGTGCATCGAGCCTCATATATGCCTAAACTAATACGGCTCAATTAACATAAATATGCACGTATTTAACTAAGTGCGTGGAGCGTGTGTACTCGATATGAATGTGAAATATAAGGAAAGGAAATGAACGGCTCATTGTCTGCATGATTAAGGGCAGTGCCACGTCAGATCGATCCCTAACGCAGTAGAGAGCTCGACTTACGTATGACTAAATGCAATATAGTATGCCTGAATTATTGTTGTGTAAAACGAGAGTGCTAACACATTAGTGGCCTAACCCGTGACGTTCTAAGTGAACCAGTGGAGCTTCAGGACTTAGAGTAGCTGTTAATTAAAAATATAGGTGGATGATAAGGGAATAATGTCGGGCTTCAGGGACACAACCGACGTTAGGTTGGGTTGCTTGTGTTACTGAGCAGACCCAACCACATATTTAATCTGTGATGTGTAATATAAACTAACGCATTCCCATGAGATAACTTCCCCTCATTTACATAAGGAGTCTACAAGAACGTCGGAGTGAACGAGACATCTATCTGCCTGCCAGAATTTTGCCTTGTGTAGCAGAGAGAACGAGACATCTAGATGCCTGCCGGAATTTCGCCTGGTGTAGCAGAGATCGTCTGGAACTTCGCACGAGATCAAGCCACCATGTTCGTGACTTGCCAGTTGGTCATCAAAGGACTTAACATCGCTGATGACGTCATGAAGGCAGAGTAAATACATGAGCGTGCCCTCCTGTAATGCTGTGTTTATGGTATCCAGAAGGATGAGTACATTTCCAAATATTAGTAGCTTTGAAAGTCATATCCTATCGTAAATATAGAATCAATTTGCATGTAGACGTAATGTAGGTCGCCAATATGCCATTTCAGAGGGATAATAATAATTTCATTTTATTTAGGTTTTTTATGGAATACCTTCATCATGGTTTGGAATAACCGTATTTTACTTCCGTTTTTGGAAGGGTTTTTGCTAATGACGTAATTCTAAGGACCTTAGATTAATTAAGTGTGAAGCGCTGTCGAGTAAAGAGGGCTTAAATATTCCGTAAAAATGACTCCAGTTATCATCTTCTCTATAGCAATTATGAGTCATCAAAGATCTCTCAGTAATTAATTTCCTTTTGTTTTTTGCACTTCACACGCTCTTAGGGAGTCCCCTAACTAGTAATTAAGGCTGCTGAAACAACGGAAGGTGACATGACATTGGGGTATATATCGTCGAATTATTTAGCTCGAGAGTGCGTGTTGTAATTTGGACCCGTGTGGCAGGTGTTCATCATAAAATAGCACTGTACTCGAGGTACCGAGAGAAGAGACGAGGCAACTAGGCAGGCTGTAGCCCTAATGTATATTGTGAAGTAGAAATGTAAAGTTTCCCCTGGAGTCTGTTATTAATATGCATGAGGTGGATACCGTTCTACGAAGATGACGATTACGGCCGGATTTAGAGCAAATATTTAATGTGCTACCATTGCGGCTAGAAAAGAAAGAAGTGAGATTATTTGCCGTGAAGCAATTGTATGAGAAGACCCGGTGGCCGCTATTGGAAGTGGGTCGTGGGCGACGCACAGCTGGGTGATTTACGAGCCCGTCACAAGGACGCAGTAAAGTGTTGTCCCATTGAAAGGGAAAATAATACAAGTAGTTGGTTCATTCCTCTCGGCACAACGATTACGTGCATCAATTTAAATATTACCAACGTCGCATAGATTCCAATGTGCATTAGAGGAAGGGTCCCTCCAATCTCTTTCCTTAATTATTTACCGCGTGCAGGAAATTCCAGGTTAAATATACCCCGTCTCAGAGATCCTGAGTTCATTTCAGGAGACAGTGAAAGCTTCTACTCACTGCCACCAGCAGCAAATGATTTGTACAATCTGTGACTCATCGTGTGTGTTTGAAATGTATTTGTTCTTGTCCATCTCTTGCAGGAAGTGCTATGATACTCTGTCTATGATGTTAGGGTATTTGAGTTGCTTTATTTTTGTCCGCAGGTAGCAACGTTGTGTAAATAATGTCGTGTTATGTGTATTGATAAAAATCCTAATGAAACGAGCGTGTGTATTATATTGCATATTCAGCTATGATTAAAGTAATACGACTTTCAAAGATTTGGGAATGTATACATAAGTAACATACGCCTACTTCAGTTCATCCGATCATATTATATCGTAACTTGATACAATTTGAATACATTAATTCTCAACAGGTAAACAGAATTACAGCAGGGTATGTCCATACTAATTAAACGTGTGCGCAAAGTGATAAGTGTAAAGAATTCAAAAGGAAACGCCTCTCTAAGTTTAAAATAATGTAAATAATTCAGGATGAAAGGCGTCTTTGAATTTGAAATAATTTAGCGTCGAATGAGGTGTAGAGAGGGACTAACGAACATCCACGACGTCAAGATCAATCTAAATAATATTTGTAAAGTGCGTTGTATGGCATATCCATGTTAATAAGATGTGTTTCACTAGTATAGTAAAATTGTTATACAAGATATTGTTTCTCTTCTCATTAGTAATGAAATAGTGTTCCTCTCATAATTAATATTCCCCTACTATAGATATTATTAGAAAATTATAGCCCCATCGGACGCACCAGTCAGACCCAAAATGCAATACCGACTTAGCTAGTGAATCATTCTAGTAGAGGGCTGAGTTCGAAGCTCATCGGAGGTGCTCCATTCTAATATCATACTTATGAACCACGGTAACTTGCTTATGTACTGAAGCCTTGGACAGGTACAGTATGGACAGTAACTAGCTCAGAAAGGAAGAGAATAGAAGATTATGCAATGTGGTGTTACAGAAGAATAGTGAACGTGAGATGGATAGGTCGTATCACGAATGAAGAGATACTCAATCGAACTGGTGAGAGGAGAACGATTTGGCAAAGTATGACCAGAAGAGGATGTAGAATGACAGGGCAGATCTTAAGACACCTGGGACTTGTTCAGTTATTTGTTGAGGGAAGTGTAGGTGGTAAGAACGGTAGGGGTAGACCGAGGTATGAATATGACAAACAAATTTGATTAGACGTAGGATGTAGTAACGTATAAATGAAATACTTAACACGAGATAGGGTGGCATGGAGGGCTGAATCAAACTAGTCTATGGACTGATGACCCAAACAACACCCAATTTTGCTAGTTGATTAAAGCACGGCAAGTTGAAGTAAGAACCTTGAAGCCAAGCGCTAGTTTCGTCAGCTGATGTGACAGAGAGCGGGCGAGGATGAGAGAGAAGACACACAAGGCGCTGTTGCCGGCGTAGCGAGACATAACAGTACTCGGCTAATGTGATAAGTACAGTCAGTACTCGGCCTAGTAGCGAGCGAGTGGTTTGAGCGAGACAGTGGATAGAAACGTGGCCCAACTGCTCGGCCGAATGAGTACCACCTCCGCCTGCCAACTCACCTCGGCGCTTCACTCGCTCTTCACTCGGTCAGTGCAATCAGTCAAGTCAATTGTGAAGGAGTGTTCTTGTGTTGTCTGGCGCGCTGTGATTTGATTTCTTCAATGATAATGGCTAAATGTAGTAGTGAAACAACGTTAAAATTCATTCAAGCGTACAAACTGATGTGACCCCAATCTCATAAAAGATATACATTCTTTAAGATCTTCATTTTCAAATTCCCTTAAAAGAGTTGCAGTTCCTACTTGATCTCGTCTTAATAGCCAGGATCTTGTCCATAATCGTTTTCTGTTGTTGCTAATGTCATCTTCGATTTCCTCTACTATGGCAGGCATGATCAAGTTGCAATAGTGTTTTAAAACTCCATTTTCCTCATTTTCCTACTTCGCATAACCATGTTCCCGCCCCCTTGAAACGTTTCAATGCACTGACTCGTCCACTGTCTCTTCCTCGTGTAATCACATCTACTCCTCAATAAGTTACTCGGCCGAGTAACAAAGCGAGTGACTCGGCCCAGTACTCGGTAGGTGTAATTCCGGCCTTAGGGTGACCAACCGTCCCGCATTTTAAGGTATTTTGCAAATGTCCCACGTGGGACTTCATTTGTCCCTCAAATTTTTCGTTTTCTATCTCAACAAATATTCATGTTATTATCATCGTACGAATTTTCACAATACGCAACTGTCCTGTCATCTAGCTTCAACTAAGCATAGCATAACCGTTGCCAAAAATGCAAAGAAGTAGGTTATAGCATTCTTGGAGAACCGTTTCGGATCTATGAGTAACAAAGAAAATTTACCTTGTGCAAGAAGTGCTGATAAACACAGTTTCAAGCAGGTCAAAAGATGTAATAGTTTACTTATGTTGAAGTTTTCAGTATTTCTATACTCAGTAGTTACTTAGAACACGTGCTGATGCTTCTTTGTCTGTTTTTAATGGTGCCTAACCTCTACGTCATCGGCCCAACAAGTCCTGTTACAAAGTGTTTCATGTAACTGAAAAAAAAACGAAGAAGTCCCACAAATATGTATTTTTCTTCTATATATTAAAAAAAACTTGTGATGACATTTAGGCTATAAAAGGTTCCATACTTGTTTCATTACCTACCATAATTTCTTATATTTTGTAAGTTTTCATTTAGATGAAGGGTCTTCAACCCAAAGAATGGAACAAAAATTGTACAGTAACGGTGAGTGAAATGTAAATTCTTATGTTATTACTTCGGAAAAAGTACGCTTGGTTAAAAAAAGGGAAACTGGCAACACAATGCTTTTGAAAACGTTAAACTTTTTCTCGTTTTGAAATTACAGCTAAAATGTAGCTGTCACCCAAAATTATTTTGACTGTCTTGTCCCTCATCCCTTCCTTCAACAGTTTTTCGCCCTAGATACAGTGCAACTCTCAGCGCACGAGAACTGGCAGCACCGATTCCCGCCAGGACACACCTCGGCGTTGCCAAGCCGTGCACAGTGACAGAGAAAGCGCCGACCTAGCTCGCTGTTAACGGAAACGTCTCCCGTGAGAGTTGGACCTGTGGTCACTATTCGGCAACATTGGGCGATCATCGCCTCTATTGGCTCGTGACGTTACACTCCCATGTGGAGATTAGAAGGCTATTGGCCTTGCATTACTAGGGCTAGAAGGGCAGGACAAAGTTATCTGTAGTTCACACGTCTTGCAGGATTTTAGTTGGAATTGTCGAACTCTATCATGATGACTGAACAATATATCCCAGGCAGTGACGCTCGCGCTTATGTACTCAGTAATGCAAACTTAAATTCGTAAGTATCTCTATTATTGCAGCTCTGAAGATAAAAATAAAGACATAAAGGATTGAAAATTATATTTTATCTCCTTTCTTATGTACACTCATTTTACCGTACAGATTTGAACTTAAGTGGAACGTGTATTTATCACCAATGTCTCTGTCAGTATTCTTCGTACCGTGCGAGTTGACCATGCGGTTAGGAGCACGCAGCTGTGAGCTCACATCCGGGAGATAGTGGGTTCGAACCCGACTGGCGGCAGCCGAAAATGGTTTTCCGTGTTTTCCCATTTTGACACCAGGCATATACTGGGACTGTACCTTAATTAAGGCCACGGTCGCTGCTTTCCCATTCCTAGGCTTTTCCTGCCCTATCTGTATCGGTGCGACGTAAAGCAACTAGAAAAGAAAGGCATTCCTCGTATGTTACAGAAAAAACTGAAACAAAAAAAGACTGAAAATTATATTTTGCACAACTTTTATTATACACAGTTCTTCGATGCAACAAATATCAGAGGAGGAATGGGACATATTTAATTTTTGTCCCCTTAATTTTGCTACGCCAATGTATACTAATCAAATAATATATGGCCTGAAACAGAGTTTCATGAAATTCTGACTAGCCATTTTCCCCTGATGTTCAGACAAACAGGCAGACACAAAAATTGAGCTCTGTCCAGTTTCGACATTTGTAGGCCTATTCCTAATCCGAGATAAATAACGACCGGGCGAGTTGGCCGTGCGCGTAGAGGCGCGCGGCTGTGAGCTTGCATCCGGGAGATAGTAGGTTCGAATCCCACTATCGGCAGCCCTGAAGATGGTTTTCCGTGGTTTCCCATTTTCACACCAGGCAAATGCTGGGGCTGTACCTTAATTAAGGCCACGGCCGCTTCCTTCCAACTCCTAAGCCTTTCCTATCCCATCGTCGTCATAAGACCTATCTGTGTCGGTGCGACGTAAAACCCCTAGCAAAAAAAAAAAAAAGATAAATAACGAAGTACGAGGTAAACATTTGAAGTGTATTTACATATAGTATGTATTCATTGTTCAAGTGTGTCATATCGTCATATCTTTTCTTGGTGGTTTAATAAATCGCTTTCATTTGCCGTAGAATAAAACTGTGTGGGTCAAAATTCCAACATATTGCGTACCTACGTCTGATCTCCAAACACAAATACGTCAAGAATTCCTAGAATGTGGACACATATATATGTTTTGTAATTTGTGAAATATTATACCTCATATTTGATATTTAGTAGCAAAAATTAGTTAGAATTTTACTTTACGTCGCACGAACACAGTTAGGTCTTATGACAACGATGGGAGAGGAATGGGCTAGGAGTGGGAAGGAAGCGTCCGTTGCCTCAATTAAGGAACAGCTCCAGCATTTTTATGGTTTGAGAACGGAAAACCATGGAAAACCATCTTCAGGCTGCCGACAGTGGGGTTCAACCGCGCTATCGCCCGATTGCAAGCTCACAACTTGTCTATTCAAAGGCTGACACAATTAGATGACAATTTTCTCCTTACATAAGGGCCAATGGCACAATTACTAGGACAGATCTTTTTACTTTTGACGTATCGGTAGGTCAAACTCCCGGAGTTTGAACGAAATCGGTGACCCATAACTGTGGCCTCCTCTTCTTGGTTGTTTTTCGTGTACGGTACGTGGTTATGTGATGCAATCATAAATAATGTACTCGTCGTCATGAGGTACATATTCAGTATTGTGACTGGTTTGCCCTGGTGATAGGCGTAAGTCTTTTCCAGCTGGCTCGGTCTTGAGCAGCACGTTCGGCTTATTCATAGCTTGGAAATCCGGCATTTTCGAGGAATATCTTCACGAAGGTCTTTCTCGAGGACGTTGCCTGATATTTTCCCTTCAATCACTTCAGTAATCAGTAATCAATTGTCGTATTCAAGAATAAGAATTTGATGCAATGTCGACTTTGTACCCACAAAAATCACCGTTTTCCTATTCATAGTCGACACATTGGAGAAAATAGACTTTGGCCGAGACTTTGCTTCAACGTCGCGAATGGACCGAACTTCGACCTCACAAAGTCGACTGTAGAGGATAATACATGGTGGACATTCTAAACCAGGCGCGGCTTCATAACGCGATCTGCAGAGCTGGAGAACCACCAGAATGAAAGCTCTCATATACAGCGATTAGCGATCCCATCCTTATTATTGAGTGTTATTATCGAGCCAAAGGTCGATTGTCAATCAGATACTGGTGATCTGGCAACCCTGTTGGTATCTGTGAACGACGGAACATCAGGTTGATAACATGAGAGAGCGTACTTAACCACGGCTTCTCCGGTAGATGGCTAAGAGTCGCCTATAAGATTATGTATGAACTGCACGCTTTGCAGCGCGACTGGCCTGTTCGGATGTATTGAAGCCGCGCTGCTGAGACCATAGAGTAATACACTAAAGGCGCGTTTAGACGGTGCCTTTTTTCGTGCAATTTGCGGCTTGAGGCACGGCATGTTGGAGCATGTAGCACCGCATGCGTCAGTATTGTGCGCACGACTAGGCGCAAGTAGTTGCAAGCGCTCTCCAAGCAGAATGGGGAACACCGTGCGTCACTCGTGCGACTTAAGCTTTTGTCTTTGTACTTGAATTGGTATTGGTTGTGAGGTAAGTATAAAAATTCATTCACTTGTCACTCAACATATTTCCGACTGCTGAAACTTAATTATGACGAGTTGTTAACATACATTTTAATTTTGTTCGTTTTTGTTTACTGAATAGCTACAGAGTGGGATATTAGATAAGAGACTAGAATTCATAGAAGACTACAGAACACATACGGTGTTGTGGCGTTCAAGAAATTCAATCTATAAAAACCGTGAAATGCGAAGGGACGCACTTTAGGTTTTAGGGGAAAAGTACGTGTTAGATTCTAAATAAGTCCTCAAGAAGATAAAATGTTCACGCTCGTATTTTCACCGTGAACACAGTAACGTGATGAAGAAAAAAAGGGGTTCACCTGCATAGGAGACCTATCTGTCAAACTGGTTCGGCTACAAGTCTCTGCTGTTTATCCTGGATGGGAATGATGTACTGAACCCTTGACTTACCATTCCATCGTTGGTCGGCCACAGCTGCTACAGCAGAGCAATATTGAACTCTTAAATCTTGGAGTCGTTGCGGAAATGTTTCGGTCACGATCTTAACCAAACGATGGGGTTCAGAAGAGAGCCCAACTACTTGAAATGAGGAGCAAATATGTGCTTACTAACTTTTATTAAATTCTTAATGGCACAAATTCTTTTTTATTTATATAAAAAATTAATTATTAATTATTAAATGTTTGAAACGCAGTCACATTGCATAGCGTTAATTCATTTATCATAATATCGAAGAATTTTGTTCGGAGAAAATAGGAATCTCATAAATTAGTGGACGGCGAAACTAAAAAAAAAAGGTGAAAGGAAAACCTGAAAAATCGGGCACCTATTAATCCAAACGATAACTGAGAATTAATCCACACGATCCGTGGAAAATCTGACCTTCAGCAAGTAGAACGCCTGATTTACTCTTAATTAAGGTTATCCACCAGTCGAATACCCTTTCGGATACGGAACACCCGCCGAGTGGATCCTTAATCGAACCAAATTGACTATCAGTTGCTTTGGATAGGTTGCGAAATATTATTGGAAAGCATGGTGTTCACTACGAGTTGACAGCAGCATTCACTATTGAAACAAAATTCCACCATGTATTTGTCATTTCATGACACCCTTAAGTTATAAATTAATCCCGATGCTAAACGTGCATCACCCCAAACAGCTGTTCAGAAGGAACCAACAACAACACGATCCGCGAGGATCTTACGTTACATCGTTCTGAAGGAACAAAACTGCGAAATGCAGGAAACACTTATTCATCACGCTTTTAGAAGAAATGGCAGACACTGAAGTTAATTAAAAAGTGGTAAATCACTTGAAAAATATTATTATCAAACCCATTTTCAGGTTATAAATGGTTACGTTACGCTTAATAAAATTACATGTCCACATGGTAAAATAAAACAAAATTACAGAATTCTTTCCTACTTAACAATGACTACCAACACAGATCCATCTACTTATTGTTTATCACAACACACTACCTACAAAGTTATCAATTGATATAACTCAACTACGTATAAAAATGAAAGAACGACAAAGATTGAAAATAAAATATATTACCGGCTGACGAATCGAATCCGCATTCGTAACTCAAGTCTCACACACCTACGCTGAGTGTCAACACGCATACTGCCAAAGCAAAAACGGACATCAGAACGACAAAACAATTAGGTCCGTAAAATAAAATAAAATACTGTAATTAAACTCAAATACGCACGGCAAACTGCAGTAAATATTCAATCACCGCTAGCTCAGTATCCAATATTGGACAACCCCCATATGCCGATAGTGGTTCCATAATCTTAAGTAAACACCTCCCAGCTGTTGAGGGCTGCACACAAGCTTGGCCTCGTTATTACCGAGCTAACCCTCTTCACATTGCTTGTACTACTGCAGACATTATCTTCGATCAGGTCACTTCGCAAAAACATCTAATCTAAGACTTGAGTATGTACAGCTGACATCCCAGACCTATCGTCCGGCCTACTTAATGTCTACACACCCTAACACTAACCTCTATGTACACACACCTTCCTAATTCTATCGATGAGCGTGAACTAGGACGTCTCATCATCAGTATACTCCTAGGATAACATGTGACGTCCTAAATCTATTGTCGAACGGAAACGGGGTCGTATACGCTTCCCCTAGCATATCAGGCGAAATCGTAATTTCAAACAAACTCTCAAATATTTCGGCTGTAAATCTGGTCGAAACTAATATCACACAACGAAACAACTCTTGGCACAGAACGAACGCAAGCCGGAAAATGCAGTAAGTCCCTATCTTGTTACTAAACGTGAAATTGAAAATAAATATCGCGTGGCGAACAATCCACAACTCAAACACGATCTCAGCATGCGCAATGATGTTTAGGAAAGAACAATGACTTCCAACACACGTCTGAGACTACTTGACTATCGCCCAACAATAATCACCACCACCAAAGAAATCCACACAGTAGTTTTAGGATGAAGCCCTCAAATCGCCTACCGTCATTTTTCCAAATATTCATATCGATGACTATCCAGTGAAACGAAGTCCAATGAATCTACACAGCCAAACATCTCGCTTTAATAACGTCCAATATCTCATCTCACAATGTTTCCAATTTAATGATAAATTACCGCCTTGTAATTTATGAACTTTACTGATTGGAAACTTGTCATTACAGTCAAATAACACCAACCGTGTATTCAAAATGCTCTTCTATCCTCGAGGTCATATTATTCTAACTTACATTATACTGACTTTACGTAACTAGTCACTTGATTTTTACTACAAAGATTTGCAATCTTCACCAGAATCGTTTTTCACTTGGGATCTTACTTGAAATTTACTGTGCCTCACACAATAATTCTCGAACCAACCTTCTCCAGGTCCCAGCTTTCGGATTGTTAGCGGAATATACTACAGCCTGCCACATAAATCTCACATTTAATATACAGCCTGTCTCAAAAATTCTTCCTCGGCAAATATAGCCTGTCTCAAAAATTCATTCTCATCGCCTTGTCATGGCGGTATTACGTAAAATCCAGGCTCCCTTTGCCTTCAACATTTCTGCAACTCTTATCTCCACATATATAAATTCTTCGCTTTCAATCCATTTCTTATATTTCAAGATCCTCTCGTGACAAACAACTTTCATAAAAATATACCTTTTTTATTTTACTGTTACTACAACTTTCGGACCTCGAGAATACAACAACACACCGTGATTTTCCATGTCATCGACATACACGATGTCACAAAATTTTTACTTCCCATGAATAAAACATAACTTTATCTGATTTCACTGGAATTTTCTAGACACCCGCAAACCTTGTAGAACGTACTTGTTAAATCCACTTTTTAACATAGGAAAATTTTATCCCGCGGTAGACATTGTTATTATTATTATTATTATTATTTCGACAAAAATTTTCTGAATTCAGACGATATTCGAAATTAAGACATTCGCCACGACTACGTTACCATTATCACCTACCTAATTTTCCTCACTTCGGACAATATCTCAAAGAATATTAACACAATATTTAAACGTCGCATTTTTTAGTTTCTTGATGTGAACTTTACAACACTAAAGATTTTCACACGCTGACCAGGAATATAATAATTTCGCCTGATCATCACAAAATATCAACCCAACACACGCAATGAAAATTGGTAGGGACAAACAATAATCTAACTACAACATTGATACAAAATATTCACAGACCTGCGATCGTAGCCATCGTCCTGGATTCTGGCTGCATCAGCCAGCAAACCTCGTTTATTTTAGCCTCCCATGATTATCTGGGATTTCTTCTTATATTTACACAGGTAACTTAAATTACACAACACTCTATAACGTACTTTCAAAACGTTTACCAGGCGACGAGCATTCTTCTCAAATGATCACGTCCACTGCGTTCGCAAGGCTGTCCCCTTCTCGCCCGACTACGGCCAGGTGTTCCAACAGATAAGAAACAAGACACAGTAGCTAACTTCAAACTCCTCTTTAACAGACACGCACTGAATACCGAGAGAATTTCAATTACTTCTAAACCTTCAAAGTTTCCATTAGCGGCAGCTCAGAAAATTTATATCATCTTCCGCTTCTAACAGTATATTTGAACCATAGCCACGAACATGTAATAAATTATTTGGAGACCAAATTTTCACACTTTTATGCTGACGAGTGACGCTGGCTCCGCCGCACCAGTAACCAAACAGAGACTGTCAAATGTACGGAGGGAGATTTCTTTTATACTCTATGGGATGACGCTACTCACACCATGAAGCTTGCTTGTGTAATATGCTAATTCCGCATCCAATAGACCGATTTTCCTGAAATTTGTTTCATAACTTCGGATAGACTTACGATTTATTTCGGTGTTAATTTCATAATTTTCCCATACTCGCAACAGGCGAAAAAAATTATTTCTGCCCGGGCATTTCGCGGGTTTTCTTCATCCCTCGACCTTGGCACGTGTCGCTAGTCCGCGGATCGGATGCGGATTCGTCTCTAGGCTTAACTGCATTTATATTTACCCTGGGTGTTCTGTCTTCACGTAGGATTTAAGAATAATTTAGATTCTTTATTTCTGGATTTACTGTGTTGCCAAAATCTCTCGTTACGAAGGATTCCTTGAATTTGAAAAATTGTTGAATATTCGAAGTCCACCGAAGTGTCCCGGCGTTTCACGAGCTTGCGGTCTGCTCGACACGGGGAGCTCGTTCCCACGAGACCGCCAGACTCATGAAATGCAAACATGGCCGCTCTCAAACAAGTTACTTTTATTTGAAATAAATATCGAGAAAATAAAAAAAATTAATTTTCTCATCGTAGAATTATGGGTTCAGTACGAGATTGGAAGGACACAGTGACAACATTCAACGAGAGCTTCGTAAGTTTATAATTGTAGCCTGTTACGTATGCGTGTGTACACATATCAATACAGGCAGGAATGGATTGCGAGTATTATCAATGAACTTTTCTAAAATATCATTCATTTTTTCAAGAAGATCGTTAACTTAATTTAGAAACAAAACAAGATAAAAATAGCTAAGTAACGTGGTTGAAAGTATTTACTCTTCGGCAACACACTCTTCCAAATTAAGAATTCGGAAGATTATTCCCAAGCTCTTTCTTTGTTTGATCACTTGTTTGGTGGCAGTAGCCGTCATATTACATCTAAATCTTACCTGGTTCCTGTCAATACATAGTAAAGGAATAGTTCGTCCTGTTAATGTTACTCTAGAAAGCTACGTTTACAAAAACTTAGTAGCAAGCAATATTCAATATTCACACCCTTCGATATTTTACCCAAGTTGTTGTGCTTATGTTTTGTTAAAATTGAACAAAACAACAATTACATAGTTTTTCCTTTGCTGTACATTCGACCAAAGGAAATATTCATGGTTCCGGTTCGTATCACACACACACACACACACACACACACACACACACACTGATCTAATCTCCCCGTGGGTGCCGATGACCTTAGATGTTAGGCCCCTTTAAACAACAAGCATCATCATCATCAATCTCTCCGTGCGTATTAATTTACAAATACACGTATTTATCTTATCAGGAAACACGTCCTTCATTAGACATAAAATAAGGCATGGATATGTATCTAATTTCCTTTGCATTATTGCTGGGATTTCTTGCAATTATTGCTAAGCTTACTATGCCGCTCAGTTTGAACTTCCCTCCTCCATTCACCGATGTCATTGTGCCTGTTTCTGTATTTTCGAAGTCAAGAGAGACTGGTGGGCTGAGTTGTTGTTTGGAAGCAGAATTCCTCCTTAAGATATTTTGTAAATGAACACAGGCTAGTGTTATATTTTTGAAGACTTTCGTGTGGAGCGCGGCTTTGTATTGAAGTGAAACATGGACGATAACTAGCTCAGAAAGAAAGAGAATAGAAGCTTTTGAAATGTGGTGTTACAGAAGAATGCTGAAGGTGAGATGGATAGATCGAATCACGAATGAAGAGATACTGAATCGAATTGGTGAGAGGAGATCGATTTGGCTAAATTTGACGAGGAGAGATAGAATGATAGGACACATCTTATGACACCCAGGACTTGTTCAGTTAGTTTTTGAAGGAAGTGTAGGTGGTAAGAACGGTAGGGGTAGACCGAGGTATGAATATGACAAGCAGATTAGAGCAGATGTAGGACGAAATAGTTACGTAAAAATGAAAAGGTTAGCACAGGATAGGGTGGCATGGAGGGCTGCATCAAACCAGTCTATGGACTGATGACTCAGACAACGACACATCTTTATTCGTTATAGGGACCTGATGACATGACAGATGGAAGTTGAAGATCCTACAGAATTTATCGCACCACCATGTAGAAAAAGAAGTAAGGAGAATAATGAACCGGCTGTTGCCGAGGATTGCAGCTTATTTAAAACAGTTCAAGAGAGTATCCAGAATAGTGATTTTTCAATTTCTGGAGAGTATATGGCAAACAGGGTTCTAAATCTGAATAATAAGGAACAGCAGCTTGCTGTCTTACATAAAATAAACACTCTACTATTTGGCACCGAGATAACAATCGCCAATCTGCACAAAGTGCACACTCTCCTTTAGAATGTGAACCTTTCCCAGGAAGGTCCCTGTCCTTCAGGATCATCTACATCTGGTGGTGAGGTTTTCACACCCAACAACTCAAGCGATATTTCTGAATTAATTATAAGTTTTTTACCCCGAACCAGTAAATATCTTGTTTCTTATAATGTAAACGTACTAATATAACTGAAATACTTTTTCTACTTTTGTAATAAATTAGATAAAAAATAAATAATAAATCTCTAAATGATTGAAAATGTCAAATTTGAGACAATTGCCTTCACATATTCCTTTAATGCCACCATTAAAGCCGGGCACATTTCGGGTATAATGGTTGATATTGTTGAGACGAAGATCATAAATAAGTTATATATAAGTGTATTATAGGAGTCACCAGTCGCTAGAAAACGTAAAATCACAGCTAACCGCTTGCACTGTGAAATGGCTTCTCTCATAATAGTGTCTTCCTTATCTATGAATGGCCCAATCAACTGCAAGAGTATCTCGAAGTCATGTGAAGATATCCGAGTAAAATTACGAAACAAATAGCTATCAATACTGACGTTTCGAGGAACATTTAATGTCGTACCACGACCGCGCAGGAAGTCTGACACACGTCGCTTTCGATGACGTTTGCGTTTATTGGCAATAATTATCAGAGCAGCAGCAGCGGCGCTAGCACATTTAAGCTGTTTGGAAGCAACTTTCGAATATTGCATGCGCCTCGTTTCTGTGAGTGTGAACACGAAACCGGGTCTACAAATTGAGATGTATGTTTACCTGTATTTTGTCTGTTAATTTTCGGGAACTTCTAAATGATAGTACATGGAGTAAAGCGTTTCTGCGCGGTTGGAGCAGGGACGCACACGAGCTCAGCTCGCACTTTCCATAAATGCGATACGAATTTAGATTTGTCTGCAATGGACAGGGCGTCACAGAGCAGAACCACCAACATAATTTGGCACGAGAAGCCACTGTTCTAAACATAATCCCGTTTGTGAAAGATTTTGAATACGTCCAGAAGCTTATCCAAGACCCAAATACGCCTCGTCGAGTTATAAGAGATGCGCAAATCCCCTACAGGGATAATGAATTCAAAATTAGGTACAGATTCGATAAACGAACTGTGTTAGACATCTTCGCGATGTTCGAAAGTGCGTTAATGATGGAAAATCAAATAGGACTACCTATTCCTCCAATATAACTGTTAATTGCTTTAAGATATTATGCCACGGGTAAATGTGAATTACTAGACTTATTAATTTATTATTTATTGTAACGTTCTTACACGTAAATTATTGAGGTTTTGTTAAATGAATAAGCACACTATTCTAGTTGCAGGCGTCCGGCTCTATAGCTAAATGGTTAGCGTGCTGGCCTTTGGTTACAGGGGTCCCGGGTTCGATTCCCGGCAGGGTCGGGAATTTTAACCATCATTGGTTAATTTCTCTGGGACGGGAGCTGGGTGTGTGTGTTGTCCTCATCATCATTTCATCCTCATCACGACGCACAGGTCGCCTACGGGAGTCAGGTCAAAAGACCTGCACCTGGCGAGCCGAACATGTCCTCGGACACTCCCGGCACTAAAAGCCATAGGCCATTTCACTTCTAGTTGCAGGCCTAATTTATTATTTTGTTATAGGCATTTTCAACTAATTTCTGCAGACTTACAGAGTATAATGCAGCCAACATTCAGCAGATTAAAAAAAAAAATCTGCTTACGTCGCACCGACACAGATAGGTCTTATGGTGACGATGGGATAGGAAAGGGCTAAGAGTGGGAAGGAAGCGGCCGTGGCCTTAATTAAAGTACAGCACCAGCATTTGCCTGGTGGGAAAATGTGAAAATACTTGAAATCATCTTCAGAACTGTTGACAATGGGATTCGAGCCCACTATCTCCCGGATGCAAGGTCACAGCTGTGCGCCCCTAACCACACAGCCAACTCGCCCGGTCCAGACTAGTAAGAAGGGTAAACTATCTCTGTATTGATTGCCAGGAATAGACCTCAGTTTTTCAAGTTTTAAAAAGTTGAAAATCTTTCTATTTCCTTCTATGGCTGAGAAAAAGCAAACATGAACAATTATGATAGGCCAGGCCCGATCAGAAATAGCTAAAAGTGAATGACGGAAGCCGCTTTTCTCTTGTGTTCTATTATGATTATTATTACGCACATTATCATTGCCAACGTCAAATAGGCTACAGTTCATAAAATCTCGTCTTTGCTAGGTCTACTTCAGCTAGAGTCGACTTTGGAGAAAATAGCGGCTATGAAACAGACTTAGAGCAAAGTTAGACTGTCCTATCAAAGTGGACTTTGTAAAGTATCTGATCAAAGTCTTGTTTTCGAATACGACCCTTAATCTTACTCAGCAGCTGCCACGTCCATTATATCCCCAGCCGGCATCAAAGCAAATGGAAGGTCTTTGAAGCAAGTGTTGCTCGCGGGATTCCTCGAAACATGCGTTGTTGCTAAATACCTTTACACCCCCATAACTACTTCATGGTATTGTTGTATCTAAAATAGGGCGCACTTGGTTTAGTTCTCTTTAGAGCCTTGAGGATTTACTGCGTGTTAGTTTGAAAGCCCGATTCTTTAAAATGCATCTATAAGCAAATGTCTTTCTGTGAAAGTGAGCAGTCAAGGGCCAGCTTCAAAACAAGCTGTTACTGAAAACACAGGCACGTGGCGTTAATAGCTTACAAAATCTAGTGTAGTGCTAGAACTCAAAGGCTGCCGACTGAGGGTCGAATGGCCACGGTGACAATACCTTATCCAACACCTCAACTTTATCGTACAAATTATTTTTTTCCGTCGATGCCAACACCACATCTTAAAGCTTCCCGCCTTTTGATGTCTTACTTATTGGGCGTCCAGTTATCGGCAGAGTGCAACGTAACAGATCAAACATAGGCCTTCGTTATTCGTTTACATATGCTGAGGGACATTTTACTAGACTGTTTGTCAATGAATGCTTGCTTGGTCATAGTTACTCGAGCCCTAATTTCAGGATGGCATTGCAAATTTCCTGTGATAACATCTAGCCAAGGTATTGAAATTGAGCTATCTGCTGTACTATTTCGCAATCTTTTTGCATATATAGCCTATTCGGAGTACTTGAAGTGTATTATAGAGGAGAGAGATTTCATCTTGCCTTGCAGATTCATTTCGTCAACCGAGAGACAAATATTTGTACAATAAAAACGAAGCGCTGGCGATGTTTGGCTTACTTTGTGTGGTAAACAAAATCCAGGCCAAATATGAGCTCATATGGAAGCAAACTGCGAGAAATACACAGCTATTCATACTAAAGTGTCTTGTATCTGGTAGCGATGCATCTGCCAATAACTCTAACAATAAGCAAATTTCGAGTCTATACAAATGGGACTGCGTCTTATTCGATTTAAGCGCTTACATCTTCCTCTCAATGAGTTTGCTTGGAGAGATGGCATTTAATATGTCCGCTGTGTATTAAACTAGCAAGACTGAGTAGCTCAGACGGAAGAAGCACCGGTCTTCTAGACGTAAGTTTGTAGGTTCAATCCTGGTTCACTCCGGTGATATTCGAAGGTGCTCAAATATGCCAGCCTCGTGTCGGTACATTTAGTGTGTCGTAAAATAAGTCCTGTGGGGCTAAATTCCGCCACTTTTGCATCTTCGAAAAGCGGAAAAATAGTGGAACATTATTATTATTATTATTATTATTATTATTATTATTATTAGGATTATTATTGTACCGGGGGTACACCTTCTCCGTCTGGTTAAAATGCGCGCCTTCTATAAGGCCATCTGTGTTATGGAACTTGAACTAATGTAATGCAGGATACTTGGGTTTGCTACTGTTTGATGTCTCTACCATCGGCCTAAGTGTCCCCTCTGGCGAGATTAAGGACAATCAATACTTAAGGGAAGGTTAATTTTCAGAGGTGGCAGACCTTAAGTTTGTGAAGATTGTTTGGTTTTTATGTCAAGGTTGTCAACACTTCTGACCCCCTCAAACTCCCTTAACTAGCAACCAATCAGAATTTATGTGAATATAATAGAATTGGGTGTGTGTGCAGACATCCAGCCTATCTGTAAAGAGTTCTGGAAACTTCCCTTCGAAATGCTATAAAAGCTGGGTGCTTTAAGGCCGTATTGTCATCTTCTTCGCTCTGGTTTAT